>NC_042984.1:8097548-8242548 GCF_901001165.1 Salmo trutta | reverse complement strand
TAGTCTGTGTACCTTACAGAACTGTTGGTTGTCGTTTATTGTTTTCGTTTAAGTGTTCACTTTATTTTAGTAAGTAATAAAAGAAGATGATCACTATACCCGCTGCGTTTTGGTCTCCTCAATACGACCTTTGTGACAGTACACTATATATTTTGTACCAATTGAGAACTTCGGTCTAATTCCCTGAGATTTGGATCTTCTCTGGAAAATCATTATTTTAGTATTTTTGGGGTTTACTAACAGGGCCCAGGTCTGGCAGAACTGCTCTAGCAGGTCCCAGCTCTGCTGTAGACCATGTGCTGTGGGAGACAGCAGGCATAGTTCATCTGCCAAGAGCAGGCATTTAACCTCTGAATTGTGGAGACTAACACCAGGGGCTAAGGATTTTTCTAGAATAGTTGCCAATTCGTTGATGTAAATATTGAAGAGTGCAGGGCTCAGATTGCAACCCTGGCGAAGGCCCCGCCCCTGGTTAAAGAATTCTGTTATTTTCTTGCCAATTTTGATGCTGCACGTACTGCCAGTATACATTGATTTAATTATGTCAAATGTTTGCCTGAATATATAGTTGATGTGTTTTTCTGCTAGATTGATGCCTGCTTTACTGTGAGTGGATGTGGTATCCAGAAAGTTATCTAAGAGAGTTTGGATATTTTAATTACCGGTTGCTTTCTGGTATTCTTCCATGCTGTTTTGCGCCCATCTGTATGAATTTCTGATGTTGTACAGCTTGCTGAGCTGTGAATGTGTGGTTGTTTCCATGTCTGTTCTTTTGAGGAACAAGGTAATTTGGCTGTGATCAGACAGAGGTGTTAGTGGCTTGACGATGAATGAGATGAGAGAGAAAGGGTCAATGTCTGTAATCATAGTCTACTGTACTGTGGCCAAGAGGTGAGCAATAGGTGAATCTCCCCAAAGAGTCCCCCCGTAACCTACCATTGACAAAGTACAGACCCAGGCTTCTACAGAGCTGCAACAGATCCCTTCCATTTTTGTTGATGGTGCTGTCACTGTTGTTTCTATGGGGGAGATGAAGACAGTTAGAAACAGTATGGCCTATAATAAAGCTGTCCTCTCTTGTGGTCGTTAGATCAGGTATTGTTCCTGTGCGCGCATTTGTGTCTCCACAGATGAGCACATTTCCCTGGGCCTGGAAATGGCACGTCTCTTCCTCAAGGGTGGGGAAGATCTCCTCTGAGTAATATGGGGATATATTGCGCAAAGGAACACATATTCTTCAGTCAGTACAAGTTCTTCTTGCAGTTTTAACCTAATGTGATATTTATCAAATTTGAGGGAAACAATTAGATTTTGTAGTTTGGATTTGTACCAAATGATCAGTCCTCCAGAGTCTCTGCATCTATTGAGCTGTGTTTCTGTGATGCCACAATGACCTACCTCTCTGTAGCCTGTGGGACAGTGAGTGACAATGTCAGTCTTATACCATGTATCCTGCAGAATGCTGACGTCAACATCTTTAAGAGTTTTGTTGAACTCCAGTGCTAAACTCTTCAGTCCAAAGGTTGATAGTGATTTAATGTTGCAAAAGAAAGAATAGCAGTCATAAATACAGTAACTACTAACCATTAAGTTGTTAAGAGTGAGATAAACAGGATAACAGCAAACCATTTTTCAGGTGTACCTGTGGATGTATTTCAAGGCCTTACCTTCAAACTCAGTGCCTCTTTGCTTGACATCATGGGAAATCAAAAGAAATCAGCCAAGACCTCAGAAAAAGAAATTGTAGACCTCCACAAGTCTGGTTCATCCCTGGGAGCAATTTCCAAACGCCTGAAGATACCACGTTCATCTGTACAAACAATAGTACGCAAGTATAAACACCATGGGACCACGCAGCCGTCATACCGCTCAGGAAGGAGACACATTCTGTCTCCTAGAGATGAACGTACTATGGTGCGAAAAGTGCAAATCAATCCCAGAACAACAGCAAAGGACCTTGTGAAGATGCTGGAGGAAACCGGTACACAATTATCTATATCCACAGTAAAACAAGTCAGCAACGAAGAAGCCACAGCTCCAAAGCCGCATAAAAAAGCCAGTCTACGGTTTGCAACTGCACATGGGGACAAAGATCGTACTTATTGGAGAAATGTCCTCTGCTCTGATGCAACAAAAATAGAACTGTTTTGCCATAATGACCATCATTATGTTTGGAGGAAAAAGGTGCTTGCAAGCCGAAGAACACCACCCCAACCGTGAAGCACAGGGGTGGCAGTATCATGTTGTGGGGGTGCTTTGCTGCAGGAGGGACTGGTACACTTCACAAAATAGATGGCATCATGAGGTGGGGAAATTATGTGGATATATTGAAGCAACATCTCAAGACATCAGTCAGGAAGTTAAAGCTTGGTCACAAATGGGTCTTCCAAATGGACAATGACCCAAAGCATACTTCCAAAGTTGTGGAAAAATGGCTTAAGGACAACAAAGTCAAGGTATTGGAGTAGCCATCACAAAGCCCTGACCTCAATCCTATAGAAAATGTGTGGGCAGAACTGAAGGCGTGTGCGAGCAAGGAGACCTACGAACCTGACTCAGTTACACCAGCTCTGTCAGGAGGAATGGGCCAAAATTCACCCAACTTATTGTGGGAAGCTTGTGGAAGGCTACCCGAAACGTTTGACCCAAATTAAACAATTTAAAGGCAATGCTACCAAATACTAATTGAGTGTATGTAAACTTCTGACCCACTGGGAATGTGATGAAAGAAATTAAAGCTCAAATTAATAATTCTCTCTACTATTATTCTGACATTTCACATTCTTAAAATAAAGTGGTGATCCTAACTGACCTAAAACAGGGAATTTTTACTTGGATTAAATATCAGGAATTGTGAAAAACGGAGTTTAAATGTATTGGGCAAAGGTGTATGTAAACCTCCGACTTCAACAGTAAATATATTCCTATTCATTGAACAAGTGAACTGTTAGTACAGTAGGCAGGTGTGTGTATGTGTGTATGTGTGTGTGTATGCATGCTTTTGTGTGTGTGTGCTGGTTTATTGCAGATGTATTGGAGGAGCTGTTTAATCTCACTCAATCCTACAGGGTTCTCCTGTTCTCTGACGACCTCCGCCTAGCTGCGCTGGTCCTGCTGTTGGGCCCTGTGGAGTGGGCCCATGTCTGGGCCGCGGGGCTTCCTCTCTGGTCTGGTAGAGATGGTGGTCTGGTGTAGGCTGGGCCCGCTCCAGTCTGGCTAAGCCAATGGAAGTGGTGATGCTCTGGGGTTGGGTGGGGCCTGTGGGGTGCACTGGGTCTGGTGTGGCGTTGAAGGGGCCTGGGGCTCCTTGTTGGTGCAGTGGTCTGGTAGGGGTCTCTGGGTGGTCCTCTGTCCAGTGCGGCATGGGGTGTTTGTCTACCAAGTGCCACATCCTTTAGAGACTTGGCAAACATCCCAACTGTCAGCTTCCTCAGGTGGGAGTGGTTGTGCAGATGCTCTGGGGTGATTGTTGGGTGAGCAACGTGCACTTTCGGGAGTAGGCCACACCCTCTGGTGATGTCAGCGTTGACTTTCTGAATGGTTCGGGGATGAAAGTCTTTGTGGGGCAGCAGAGTGGAGATGGTGATGTGGGAGTTGGGGAACCGCTCAGAGGCCCTCTCTGCTATTCAGTTGACCTGGCTGCCTACTCTCTCCTGCTCCACTCACAGGTTGTTGATGCCGGTGTGAATAATAATAAAATCTCTCTCTCACACACTCACACACAGCATGGAGAGCACTGGATTATCATCCCAGTGGACTGCGAGGGATTCCTTTGAACTTTGCGGCTGAAACCCCTCACAGTCCACTGCCTTTCAGGGGGAATGCAAGATAGCTAGTCAGCGAGAGAGAGAGAGAGCTGCTCACGCTGACTGAACAGAGCGGCGATGGATTTATGCGGGCAGTCGCACTTTGAACAAAGCTAAGCTCAAGTTCACATCTCGAGCTAGAGCTCAGACTCGATCAACTGGCATTGATCCGCCGAGCTTGGACAACAGACAACACAAACAACTGTTAAGTCGGTCAAAAAACGACCCTGCAAAAGAGCTCCTTAAAATGGAAATTAAAGAGAAGAATATTGTGTACTTTCACTTAAATCTTAGAGAACATCAATTCTGTTGTCAATAAAAACTCAACAAGAGGATATAATGACAATAAGGAGGACCATTGTTCCGACTGCAAATTAGATTTCAAGGCCATTAGTGGTGTGGCTGAGAAAGGACTCCTCAGAATCCTGCTGTCCATAGAGTTAGATAGAAGGCACACTTGCCACTAAGCCCATTTTAGCATTGGCAGCGTCACTGCAGGCTTTCACCATTTTAAGGTGGTCAACTCAATGGATTCTCTTTCCAACTCTCTCTGTGAATGTAGCCTATAACTTACAATGCTCAGCTTTGTTATTGACTTTGCATGGCATTGCAGATCTCCAAACCATCCACATGAATCATGAAGAAGTTAAAGATGGAGGTGTGTGAACGAGAGGCATGATTACCTGAGAAGGACAAAGTGATAGAGGTCGATTCACCTTCTCCTGACTGATTCTACTACCCACTTACTTCCTTTCATGAGCAGCGAAGATACACTAAACTTAACCACGGTCCTGACATGCAATTAAGAAAGTATTCAGGAAGTATTCAGGAAGTATTCAGAAAGTATTCAGAAAGAATTCAGAAAGTATTCAGACCCCTTCCCTTTTTCCACATTTTGTTACGTTACAGCCTTATTCTAAAATGGATAAAATAATTTTTTCACTCCTCAATCTACACACAATACTCCACAAAGACAAAGCAAAAACAGCATTTTAGAAATGTTTGCAAATATATTAAAAATAAAACACAGAAATATCTTATTTACATAAGTATTCAGACCCTTTACTATGAGACTTGATATTGAGCTCAGGTGAATCCTGTTTCCATTGATCATCCTTGAAATGTTTCTACACCTTGATTGGAGTCCACCTGTGGCAAATTCAATTGATTGGACATGATTTGGAAAGGCACACACCTGTCTATATAAGGTCCCACAGTTGACAGTGCATGTCAGAGCAAAAACCAAGCCATGAGGTCGAAGGAAATGTCCGTAGAGCTCCGAGACAAGATTGTGTCAAGGCAATGATCCGGGAAAGGGAACCGAAACATTTCTGCAGCATTGAAGGTCCCCAAGAACACAGTGGCCTCCATCATTCTTAAATGGAAGAACTTTGGAACCACCAAGACTCTTCCTAGAGCTGGCCGCCCAGCCAAACTGAGCAGTCGGGGGAGAAGGGCCTTGGTCAGGGAGGTGACCAAGAACCTGATGGTTACCCTGAGAGAGCTCCTGAGTTCCTCTGTGGAGATGGCAGAACCTTCCAGAAGGACAACCATCTCTGCAGCATTCAACCAATCAGGCCTTTATGGTAGCGTGGCCAGACAGAATCCACTCCTCAGTAAAAGGCACAGGACAACCCGCTTGGAGTTTGCCACAAGGCACCTAAGGACTCTCAGACCATGAGAAACAAGATTCTCTGGTATGATGAAAACAAGATTGAACTCTGGCCTGAATGCCAAGCGTCACTTCTGGAGGAAACCTTGCACCATCCCTACGGTGAAGAATGGTTGTGGTAGCATCATGCTGTGGAGATGTTTTTCAGCGGCAGGGGCTGGGAGACTAGTCAGGATGGAGCAAAGCACAGAGAGATCCTTAATGAAAACCTGCTCCAGAGCGCTCAGGACCTCAGACTGGGGCAAAGGTTCACCTTCCAAAAGGACAACGACCCAGCAAAGCGCACAGCCAAGACATCGCAGGAGTGGCTTCGGGACAATGTCCCTGAGTGGCCCAGCCAGAGCCCGGACTTGAACCCGATCCAACATCTCTGGAGAGACCAGAAAATAGCTGTGTAGCGACGCTCCCCATTCAACCTGATAGAGCTTGAGAATATCTGCTGAGAAGAATGGGAGAAACTCCCGAAATACAGGTGTGCCAAGCTTGTAGCGTCATAGTCAAGACTGGAGTCGCTGCCAAAGGTGCTTCAACAAAGTACTGAGTAAAGGGTCTGAATACTTATGCATATTTGATATTTAATTTCTTCCATTTTTTTTTATACATTTGCAAAAATTTCAAAAAACCTGTTCTTGCTTTGTCATTGTCTGTAGATTGATGAGGGAAATAAACAATTTCATAAATTTTAGAATAAGGCTGTAATGTAACAACATGTGGAAAAAAGACTGGTGTTTCTCAAACTAGACACTAATGTACTTGTCCTCTTGCTCAGTTGTGCACCGGGGCCTCCCACTCCTTTTTCTATTCTGGTTAGAGACAGTGAAGGGAGTAGTACACAGTGTTGTACGAAATCTTCAGTTTCTTGGCAATTTCTCGAATGGAATAGCCTTCATTTCTCAGAACAAGAATAGACTGACAAGTTTCAGAAGAAAGTCTTTGTTTCTGGCCATTTTGAGCCTGTAATCGAACCCACAAATGCTGATGCTTCAGGTGCTCAACTAGTCTAAAGAAGGCCAGTTTTATTGCTTATTTAATCAGAAAAAGTTTTCAGCTGTGCTAACATAATTGTAAAAGGGTTTTCTAATGATCAATTAGCCTTTTAAAATGATAAACTTAGATTATCTAACACAACATGCCATTGGAACACAGGAGTGATGGTTGCTGATAATGGGCCTCTGTACGCCTATATAAATATTCCATAAAAAAACAGCCGTTTCCAACTACAATAGTCATTTCAAACATTAACAATGTCTAAGCTTTATTTCTGATCAATTTTATGCTATTTTAATGGACAGAAAATGTGCTTTTCTTTCAAAAACAAGGAAATTCTTAAGTGACCCCAAACTTTTGAACAGTAGTGTAGTGTATATATATACACACTGAGCAAAAATATAAACGCAACAAGCAACAATTGCAAAGATTTTACTGAGTTACAGTTCATAAGGAAGTCAGTAAATTTAAATAAATAAATTAGGCCCTAATCTATGGATTTCACATGACTGGGAATACAGATATTCATCTGTTTGTCACAGATGCCTTTAAAAAAAAGTAGGGCGTGGATCAGAAAACCAGTTAGTATCTGGTGTGACCACCATTTTTCTAACGCAGCGTGAAATCTCCTTTGGAATAGAGTTGATCAGGCTCTTGATTGTGGCCTGTGGAATTGTGTCCCACTCATCTTTAATGGCTGTATGAAGTTGCTGGATATTGGTGGGAACTGGAACATGCTGTCATACATGTCGATCCATAGCATCCCAAACATTCTCAATGGGTGCCATGTCTGGTGAGTATGCAGGCCATGGAAGAACTGGGACATTTTCAGCTTCCAGGAATTGTGAACAGATCCTTGCGACATGGGGCCGTGCATTATCATGCTGAAACATGGGGTGATGGCGGCGGATGTACGGCACGACAATGGGCCTCAGGATCGCATCAAGGTATCTCTATGCATTCAAATTGCCATCGATAAAAGCCATGCCAGAGGCTATCGAAGGTGAGCATTTGCCCACTGAAGTCGGTTACTTCGCCGAACTGCAGTCAGGTCAAGAGTCTGGTGAGGACGACGAGCACGTAGATGAGCTTCCCTGACACGGTTTCTGACAGTTTTTGCAGAAAATGCTTTGGTTGCGCAGACCCACAGATTCATCAGTTTTCCGGATTGTTGGTCTCAGACGATTCCAGAGGTGAAGAAGCCGGATGTGAAGGTCATGGGCTGGCGTGGTAACACATGGTCTGCGGTTGTGAAACTGTTTGGGCGTACTGCCAAATTTTCAAAAACAAAGTTGGAGGCGGCTTATGGTAGAGAAATGAACATTAAATAACCTGGCAACAGCTCTGATGGACATTCCTGCAGTCAGCATGCCAATTGCATGCCCCCTCAAAACTTGAGACATATGTGGCATTGTATTGTGTGACAAAACTGCACATTTTAGAGTGGCCTTTTATTGTCCCCAGCACAAGGTGCACCTATGTAATGATCATGCTGTTTAATTAACTTCTTGATATGCCACACCTGTCAGGTGGATGGATTACCTGGGCACCACATTTTCGAGAAACACGTTTTTTTGTGTGTATGGAACATTTCTGGGATCTTCTATTTCAGCACATGAAACATGGGACCAACACTTTACATGTTGCCTTTATATTTTTGTTCAGTATATACACACTGTGACGACCCTCCCACTCTGTCTGCCGTATTCTCTCTCTTTGTTCTTGTTTCCTTATTAGGATGCCGGTGGGCGGAGTTGGGAGGGTTGTCAGCTACATGGGAAGCACCTGGGCCCGGGTGTGTCCCATGATAAATGGACCTCTTCCACATTGATTGGGGAGACTCTCACCATGCAGACACCTTTATTGATTTTTGTTGTGGTATTTTTGTGGTCTTTTGGTTGTTTGCTTTGGCACCTTTCAACACCCTGCATTATTACATTTATGCATGCAAAACACTCACTTACACTACTGATTACACACACACACCATTGTTAATTGTAATTAGTTTACTTTAGTTAATAAATATATATTTTGGTATTCCTTGTCTCCACGTTGTCTCCCTTTTGTTACGAGCTTTGAGCCGGTTCGTGACAAGTGGAGGCTCATCCGGGATCAAACTCAAACAAACTAGCAAAATATGCAAACAGAGCACCTACAGAACTTAACATTAACTCCACGTTCTCTCCCAAACACAATCCGTTCAAGATCTCGGATGAGCCTCCACTTGTCACGAACCGGCTCAAAGCTCATATATATATATATATATACATACACACACACACACACATACACACACAAACTACATGACCAAAAGTATGTGAACGACTCATTACAAAATCATGGGCATTAATATGGAGTTGGTCCCCCCCCTTTGCTGCTATAACAGCCTCCACTCTTCTGGGAAGGCTTTCCACTAGATGTTGGAACATTGCTCCAGGGACTTGCTCCATTCAGCCACAAGAGCATTAGTGAGCTCAGGCACTGATGTTGGGCGATTAGGCCTTGCTTGCAGTCGGTTTTCCAATTCTTCTTAAAGGCAATGGGGTTGAGGTCAGGGCTCTTTGCAGGCCAGTCAAGTTCTTCCACTTCGATCGCAACAAACCATTTCTGTATTGAACTCGGTTTGTGCGCGGCGGTGTTGTCATGCTGAAACAGGAAAGGACCTTCCCCAAACTGTTGCCACAAAGTTGGAAGCACAGAATCGTCTTGAATATCATTGTATGCTGTAGAGTTAAGATTTCCCTTCACTGGAACTAAGGGGCCTAACCTGAACCATGAAAAACAGCCCCAGACCATTATTATTGCGCATGGTGATCTTAGGCTTGTGTGCAGCTGATCAGCCATGGAAACCCATTTCATGAAGCTCCCGATGAACAGTTCTTGTGCTGACGTTGCTTTGGAACTCGGTAGTGAGTGTTGCAACCGAGGACAGATGATTTTTACATGCTATGCACTTCAAATCAAATCAAATCAAATCAAATTTATTTATATAGCCCTTCGTACATCAGCTGAAATCTCAAAGTGCTGTACAGAAACCCAGCCTAAAACCCCAAACAGCAAGCAATGCATGTGAAAGAAGCACGGTGGCTGGGAAAAACTCCCTAGGAAAAACTCCTGAGAAAGGCCAAAAACCTAGGAAGAAACCTAGAGAGGAACCAGGCTATGAGGGGTGGCCAGTCCTCTTCTGGCTGTGCCGGGTGGATATTATAACAGAACATAGTCAAGATGTTAAAATGTTCGTAAATGACCAGCATGGTCAAATAATAATAATCATAGTAATTGTCGAGGGTGCAACAAGCACGTCCGGTGAACAGGTCAGGGTTCCGTAGCCGCAGGCAGAACAGTTGAAACTGGAGCAGCAGCACTTCAGCACTCGCCGGTCCCATTCTGTGAACTTGTGCCGCCCTACCATTTCCCGGGTGAGCCGTTGTTGCTCCTAGACGTTTCCACATCACAATAACAGCACTTACAGTTGACCGGGGCAGAGCTAGCAGGGCAGAAATTTGACAAACCGACTTGTTGGAAGGTGGCATCCTATGACAGTGCCACATTAAAAGTCACTGAGCTCTTCAGTAACGTAATTATACTGACAATGTTTGTCAATGGAGATTGCATGACTCTGTGCTCGATTGTATACACCTGTCAGCAACGGATCCACTAATTTAAAGGTGTGTCCACATACTTTTGTATATAGTGCATGTAGAGATATACTGTATATACACAGTCTACAAAACATTAAGAATACCTTTTATTTCCATGAGAGACTGACCAGGCGAATCCGTTTGAAAGCTATGATTCCTTATTGATGTCACTTGTTAAATCCACTTCAGTCAGTGTAGATGAAGGGGAGGAGACAGGTTAAAGAAGGATTTTAAGTTCAAAACAATTGAGACGTATTGTGTATGTGTACCATTCAGAGAGTGAATGGGCAAGACAAAATATATAAGTGACTTTGAACAGGCGCACCAGTTTGAGTGTGTCAAGAACTGCAACACTGCTGGTTTTTCACGCTCAACAGTTTCCCTGTGTGTATCAAGAATTGTCCACCACCCAAAGGACATCCAGCCAACTTGACACAACTGTGGGAAGCATTGGAGTCAACATGGACTAGCATCCCTGTGGAACGCCCAACAAATTGAGGCTGTTCTGAGGGGTGGGAGGGTAGCGGGGACTTCCTGTTTTGTACACTCAGTGTATATGAGGATCTGGTATATATGATTTAATGCATCATGTCCAGATAGTACATCATCATTATCTGCCTCATTCGGAGGAACCCAGAAACACAACTCTGTAGGTCATAGTGACAGTGATGCAGTTTGGTTAGGGAAATGGAATGTGTAAGTCAGACTATAATATGGATACTAGTCTACATAAGGAACAATTCCCTCGCAAAATGAACAACAACCAACCACCCAGAACACTGACAACAGTAATGGAGTGCATCACCAAACAGCCCAACACAGATTCACTCTTTACTGCACTACACAATCATTAACACTCCAGACAGCGGGAGGCCTGGCCTCTTTCATCTCCATGAAGAGGAACCTCGTGTCTTTAATGGATGACCATATGAAATATTTATCACCCCTACATCCTGCCTGCCGAGGTAATTGTCTCCAGCATGCTAACGGTTAGAGAAGGGCAGCGAGCTAGTGACACGCTGGTTTTCAGAGTCAGGGTGGAGGGGCGGGCGGTTAGCGTGGAAAGTGGGGTGGAGCAGTGGCTTAAGGTTAAAATGCTGTTATCCTGACAGCAGGTTAGTGATGTTTAGTGGAGATTAATACCGTTCATCAAATACCTGAGCCTTCTGCCCGCCCTCTGCCCGCCCTGGACAGTAGTGAGCGACTGAATATGATGTGAATTGTGGAAAGCCTTTTTTAAAAGGGGGGCAACTTAGATGTTGTGATGAGTCGCATGATCTGTCGCAATAGGTTGAGCTATTGAATAATGTCTCAGTTAAATCAAATTTTACCGTGAGATGCTTTCTTACACGCCCTTAACCAATAATGCAGTTAAGAAAAATATTTACTAAATAAAATAAAGTAAAAAATGAAAGAGCAACAATAAAATAACAAAACAAAGATAATATACAGGGGGTACCGGTACTGAGTCAATGTGGAGGCTATATACAGGGGGTACCGGTACTGAGTCAATGTGGAGGCTATGTACAGGGGGTAACGGTACTGAGTCAATGTGGAGGCTATATACAGGGGGTAACGGTACTGAGTCAATGTGGAGGCTATATACAGGGGGTAACGGTACTGAGTCAATGTGGAGGCTATATACAGGGGGTACCGGTACTGAGTCAATGTGGAGGCTATATACAGGGGGTAACGGTACTGAGTCAATGTGAAGGCTATATACAGGGGGTAACGGTACTGAGTCAATGTGGAGGCTATATACAGGGGGTACCGGTACTGAGTCAATGTGGAGGCTATATACAGGGGGTAACGGTACTGAGTCAATGTGGAGGCTATATACAGGGGGTACCGGTACTGAGTCAATGTGCAGCGGTACAGGTTACTTGAGGTAATTGAGGTAATATGTACATGTAGGTAGGGGTAAAGTGAATATGCATAGATAATAAACAGCGAGTAGCAGCAGTGTAAAAAAAGGGGATGGGGGGACAATGCAAATAGTCTGGATGGCCATTTGATTAGCTGTTCAGGAGTCTTGTGGCTTGGGGGTAGAAGCTGTTAAGAAGCCTTTTGGACCTAGACTCTGCGCTCCGGTACCGCTTTCCGTGCGGTAGCAGAGAGAACAGTCTATGACTAGGGTGGCTGGAGTTTTTGGCAATTTTTAAGGCCTTCCTCTGACATCACTGACACAGGCTGTGAACTTATCAGTTAAAAGCTGTTAGTGAGCAGATATGATGATTATGCTTGTTTGTTCACAAGCACAAGCTTTCCCATGACAGAGACAAAAGTAGAGCCTGTGTATTTTGCTATAAATTAAGCATATTATTTAATTTTGATACATCTAACAACAAACAACATTTTACTGCCAAGACCTCCATAGCTGATTGAGATGTCTGTGAAGCCACATAGACTTGTTAAATACATTACAACCAAAACAGTAAAGACATCTTAACAGGTAGAGACTGCTCTCCCGACTGGTAGAGACTGCTCTCCATACTGGTAGAGACTGGTAGAGACTGGTAGAGACCGTTCTCCCGACTGGTAGAGACCGTTCTCCCGACTGGTAGAGACTGCTCTCCCGACTGGTAGAGACTGCTCTCCAGACTGTTAGAGACTGGTAGAGTCTGGTAGAGACTGGTAGAGACTGCTCTCCCAACTAGTAGAGACTGGTAGAGACTGGTAGAGACTGCTCTCCCGACTAGGAGAGACCGCTCCCCAGACTGGTAGAGACCGCTCCCCAGACTGGTAGACTGCTCTACCGACAGGTAGACTGCTCTCCCAACTGGTAGAGACTGCTCTCCAGACTGGTAGAGACTGGTAGAGTCTGGTAGAGACTGGTAGAGACTGCTCTCCCAACTAGTAGAGACTGGTAGAGACCGTTCTCCCGACTGGTAGAGACCGTTCTCCCGACTGGTAGAGACTGCTCTCCCGACTGGTAGACTGCTCTCCCAACTGGTAGAGACTGCTCTCCAGACTGTTAGAGACTGGTAGAGTCTGGTAGAGACTGGTAGAGACTGCTCTCCCAACTAGTAGAGACTGGTAGAGACTGGTAGAGACTGCTCTCCCGACTAGGAGAGACCGCTCCCCAGACTGGTAGAGACCGCTCCCCAGACTGGTAGACTGCTCTACCGACAGGTAGACTGCTCTCCCAACTGGTAGAGACTGCTCTCCAGACTGGTAGAGACTGGTAGAGTCTGGTAGAGACTGGTAGAGACTGCTCTCCCAACTAGTAGAGACTGGTAGAGACTGCTCTCCCGACTAGTAGAGACCGCTCCCCAGACTGGTAGACTGCTCTACCGACTGGTAGACTGCTCTCCAGACTGGTAGAGACTGCTCTCCTGACTGGTAGAGACTGCTCTACCGACTGGTAGACTGCTCTCCAGACTGGTAGAGACTGCTCTCCTGACTGGTAGAGACTGCTCTCCCGACTGGTAGAGACTGCTCTCCAGACTGGTAGAGACTGCTCTCCAGACTGGTAGAGACTGCTCTCCAGACATTTTCTGCAAAGAAGCTATTATTTTCTCCAGCCTCAGCCAGAGAGAGCCACAGGCTCAGAGGTAATTGACCTAGTAAAAGGCCCTGGTATTAGCGGTTTCAGGAAGAGAGAGAGAGGAGGCGGGGGAGAGAGGGAAAAGGCATGAAGAGAAAGGGGGAGAGAGAGAGAAAGAGAGAAAAAAAAATGTGTGTGTGTGTGTGAGAGAGAAAGGGAAAGAGAGAGAGGTGTGTAAAAATAACAGAAGGCTCAGTAAACAGAGAGAGAGGGCGGCGTGTCAAATGGCTTGCCGTGACTATCTACCCATCCCTCACCATCCAGGTAGCTGGGGGTGCCCACCCCCGAGTGGCGGCCTGTCTGATCCGCTTCCAGACTTCCACTCGCCCTCGGGGAGCAGCGGCGAGTCAGCCTGCGCCGAGCTCGATTTAGCCGCCGCCACGGCAACCACAGCGAGGGGGGCTGCAGTGCCTCTGGAGTCCTGGCTTTCAAAGCCTCTCTCCATCAAAGGGTAGCTGACAACCTGAAAGCCACTGAGTGGGGGGGAGAGAGAAAGAGAGAATAAGGAGGGATAGAGAGGGAGACAGGATAGTGGAAGAGGGAGGTGGAGGAGAAATTGGAAGGGAGTAAGCGTTAGGGAGTGTAAAGGGGAAGAGAAAGAGTGTGACAGAGAGAGGGGAGAGAGACAGATCGAGAGAGAGAGACAGACAGACAGAGACAGAGAGAGAGAGAGAGAGAGAGAGAGAGAGAGAGAATACACATCCATGTAATGCAACACTAACCCCAACACTAAACGGGCAAAACATGGGATAAAGAAAATGGTGGAAGCTGTGGGAACATAGCTGTAGTTTGGCACTAGGTTGACGTAATGCTAGTGTCAGAGATGATAAACTAGGGCAGCTGATGTCATAGACCTGCATAGCTCTACAAAAGGGGCATAGGATGGGCAACACTGAGGCTTGAAAGCCACACCGGGACGTCAAAATTGAATGGAAGGCTGGGAAAAAAGTGGACATTCGCAACGTTAGCTAACAGTCTGAGAAGGTAGCGTGCGTGTGGCAAATAAAATTGTCTGTTTCGGGCCTGAACTGCCAATAGCAATAACGTGGTCATGTAGGCTTTTATTTACATGTAGTAGGAATAGCTAAATAGTTTGATTATTGATGCTAAAATGCCACAATAATCCTTCCAAATATTAGCTGTTTGTTTCACCAGAACATTTTCAAATGTTCATTCAAATTGTCCAATTGAAATTGTAGGGAACACTTTCACCGCAAATGAAAGCCTTGTTGAATGCACCTCTGGTTTTAGGCGGTCAAGTATGGTCGTTTTTTTATCCAAAATAATTCTTTCCCCAGTGCATTCGGAAAGTATTCAGACCCCTTGACTTTTTCCACATTTTGTTACATTACAGCCTTATTTTAAAAAGGATCAATTATATATTTTCTCATCAATCTACGCACAATACCCCATAATGACAAAGTGAAAACAGGTTTTTAGACATTTCTACAAATGTATTCAAACTAAAAAACAGAAATAACTAATTTACATAATTATTCAAAACCTCAAAATTGAGTTCAGGTTTATCCTGTTTCCATTGATCATCCTTGAAATGTTTCTACAACTTGATTGTAGTCCACCTGTAGTAAATTCTATTAATTGGACATGATTTGGAAAGGCACACACCTGTCTATATAAGGTCCCACATGTCAGAGCAAAACCAAGCCATGAGGTCGAAGGAATTGTTCGTAGAGCTCCAAGACAGGATTGTGTTGAGGCACAGATCTGGGGAAGGGTACAAAAAATGTCTGCACCATTGAAGGTCCCCAAGAACACAGTGCCCTTCATCATTCTTAAATGGAAAAAGTTTGGAACCACCAAGACTCTTCCTACAGCTGGCCGCCCGGCCAAACTGAGCAATCGCGGGAGAAGGACCTTGGTCAGGGAGGTGACCAAGAACCTGATGGTTAACTTGAGAGAGCTCCTGAGTTCCTCTGTGGAGATGGGAGAACCTTCCAGAAGGACAACCATCTCTTCAGCACTCAACCAATCAGGCCTTTTCGATAGAGTGGCCAAATGGAAGCCACTCCTCAGTAAAAGGCACATGACAGCCCGCTTGGAGTTTGCCTCTTTGGCCTGAATGCCAAGTGTCACATCTGGAGGAAACTAGGCACCATCCCTACAGTAAAGCATGGTGGTGGCAGCATCAAGCTGTGGGGGTGTTTTTCAGTGGCAGGGCCTGGGAGACTAGTCAGGATTGAGGGAAAGATGAATGAAGCAAAGTACAGAGAAATCCTTGATGAAAACCTGCTCCAGAGCGCTCAGGACCTCAGACTAGGGCGAAGGTTCATCTTCCAACAGGACAACGACCCTAAGCACACAGCGTTGGAGTGGCTTCGGGACAAGTCTCTGAATGTCCTTGAGTGGCCCAGCCAGAGCCCGAACTTGAACCCGATCGAACATCTCTGGAGAGACCTGAAAATAACTGTGCAACGACGCTCCCCATCCAACCTGACAGAGCTTGAGAGGATCTGCAGAGAAGAATGGGAGAAAATCCCGAAATACAGGTGGTGCCAAGCTTGTAGCGTCATACCCAAGAAGACTCAAGGCTGTAATCGCTACATTTACATTTTACATTTAAGTCATTTAGCAGACGCTCTTATCCAGAGCGACTTACAAATTGGTGCATTCACCTTATGATATCCAGTGGAACAACCACTTTACAATAGTGCATCTAAATCTTTTAAGGGGGGGGGTTAGAAGGATTACTTTATCCTATCCTAGGTATTCCTTAAAGAGGTGGGGTTTCAGGTGTCTCCGGAAGGTGGTGATTGACTCCGCTGTCCTGGCGTCGTGAGGGAGCTTGTTCCACCATTGGGGTGCCAGAGCAGCGAACAGTTTGGACTGGGCTGAGCGGGAACCGTGCTTCCTCAGAGGTAGGGGGGCCAGCAGGCCAGAGGTGGATGAACGCAGTGCCCTTGTTTGGGTGTAGGGCCTGATCAGAGCCTGAAGGTACGGAGGTGCCGTTCCCTTCACAGCTCCGTAGGCAAGCACCATGGTCTTGTAACGGATGCGAGCTTCAACTGGAAGCCAGTGGAGAGAGCGGAGGAGCGGGGTGACGTGAGAGAACTTGGGAAGGTTGAACACCAAATGTGCTTCAACAAAGTACTGAGTAAAGGGTCTGAATATTTATGTAAATGTGATATTTCAGTTTGCACATTTTGTATAAATTTGCTAAAATGTATAAAAACCTGTTTTTGCTTTGTCATCATGTGGTATGGTGTGTAGAGTGATGAGAGGAAAAAACAATTTAATCCATTTTAGAATAAGGCTGTAATGTACATTTTTTTTTTGAAAAAGTCAAGGGGTCTGAATACTTAACGAATGGACTCTATTTATTTATTTTGACTAAATAGACCGTATTTAATCATCTTGCCAGCCGCATCCCCCTATTGCCTGTCCGTGCTCTAGAATGTGCTGAAATAGGCAGCCAGCCATCTTGGTCAGGGATAAATTCTCTATTTAATTCTATGGTTGGCATAACATTGGCATAACCTACAGTGGTGTGGGCGTTGGCGGTTCCTTGATGTCTTCCATCATCTTCAGTAGGCTGGCTTGAGTCGTCGATGGGGAGAGATCACAGAGTCTGATAGCAGCTGATATTTGTAAGACTGCTGTCTTCACCTGGAAATAGAAGAGGGATTGAAGTACACGATTCACAGTTCCCAACAAATGTATTGTCCAATAGTCAGTGTTGGAATTTCAGTTTACTTCCTGAATTGGAATGGAATTGACCCAATCCCCAACCCTGGTAACCGCAAGTGAAATTTTGATATACTCCTATCTGGCGTCCATTTTGTGTGTCACCCGTTGTTTTCTCTCCCTCAATCCGCAGTTGCACTTCCTCCTTCAATAATTTTGATAGCATCACCTATTGTGGTATACAAACAGGCTTCAATGAATAATCAAGGTCATTCAGTTTTCCATGCACTGCAACGCCAAAGAGACTTCTTTTCAATCCCACTCGACATCCAAAGCCATGCTCCCTTGATCGGGAGCTACACTGAGACAGGTCAACGTGTTATAACAAAAGGAAAGCGAGCCCTCTTTGTCTCCCTCCCACCCCTGAGCTCCCTCTCTCCCTCCCTTTCCCGTCAGTAGGATAGGTGATTAGCATATGACACTGTTCGGAGTTGTGTCGAAGCGCCTGCCAGGTTCCATCTCATGAATAGATCACATCTACATCCCATCCCCATCCATTGGTTAGCATCCAGAGCAGACCACTCCATTGGTTAGCATCCAGAGCAGACCACTCCATTGGTTAGCGTGCAGAGCAGACCACTCCATTGGTTAGCATGCAGTGCAGACCACTCCATTGGTTAGCATGCAGAGCAGACCACTCCATTGGTTAGCATGCAGAGCAGACCACTCCATTGGTTAGCATGCAGAGCAGACCACTCCATTGGTTAGCATGCAGAGCAGACCACTCCATTGGTTAGCATGCAGAGCAGACCACTCCATTGGTTAGCATGTAGAGCAGACCACTCCATTGGTTAGCATGCAGAACAGACCACTCCATTGGTTAGCATGCAGAACAGACCACTCCATTGACACACCCTGCCCTGTTATTTGAAGGAAGTCATCACATCATGTCATGTACGCTCATCTACAAGAACAAAAACAAATGCTGCCAGTCTAAGAGCTGGACCCGTATTCATAAAGTGTCTCAGAGTAGGAGTGCTGATCTAGGATCAGCATTGCCTTCCTGACATTCGGGATCATAATCAATACGATTACATGGACCTGATCCTAGATCAACCCTCAGACACGTTGTGAATACGGGCCCAGTAGGTTGTGTGAGGTGCACATGGCATTGTCATGCAGTACGGTACACTGTCTTAGCATTCAATAGCAGACGGCTGTAATAAGATCCATCATCAGTCTGCTATCTCAGTGCCGAGAAGCACTATGTGAACTACTATCCGCGTTGGTCATTAGCATTCAGTGCAGGGTGTGATGCACAGTAGTGTTATGATTGGAGATGATCACCCCAGAGTTAGGCGTCTCGTGAAAACAATGGGCAGAGATGAGAGGTAGATCAATAACGTTGGGAGTGATGGCTCCTCGCTGACAGCGGGCATTACAGGGAAGAGACACCAGATGCCAGGACTGTCGGAATCCTAATCGGAGCAATTTACACTCCTGTCAGGTAAGGCTCTTGTTCAAATGAATCAGGTGTAAGTACCCCCCCGCCCACCAACACGTGCATGTGTTAATGCACGCACACAACAACAAAAACACACACACACACACCAAGGTTTCAGTTAGCCGGTAATAGCCGTCTTTTGGCCCCCCAAAAAATGTTAAGTCGATAAATAAAGTTGGCACCGACCAATAGTCTGGGAGAAGAAAAAGCTCATTGCCAAATAATGTATTTTAGCCTATTGATTAAAATACCAGTCGATGAGAGCTGCTGCTGCTGCTCATCAAACAGCTGTTTGTTGCTGCTGAAGTGAAACTTGCTTTTATAAGCCCAAACGTTGTGCAAGCAATTCTAAATGCAATCGCGTGTTTAAAAAAAACAGTTTTGATGGCCACAATTAAAAATAGCTACTATTTTTTTATTTCTCAACTGGTAGGTGAAGCGCGCTTCCCATTTGCCAGTCAAGTGGATAGGCAACTAGGCAGGCTTCAGCACGTAACACACCACCTTGCAATGAGCTGGAGGCAGAATTCATTTTGAAAACATATACTTCATTGTTAGAAACCCAAACATTTTACAACATATGAGGCTTGTCTTACCTTGCTTTAAAGTAGCCTAGCCAAAATCGAACCAAACGTGCAGGCAATTCTTATATAAAGACTTCCATATGCTATTGAAACCAGTAGCCTTTTCTCTCATATTCTAATGGTTTTCAAATCAACTATCTTTCATTCTCCAGCAGCCAAAAGGCACAATCCTAGTCTTATTAGTAACCCATGATAGTTGTTGCATCTTTAGATCTCCCCTCTTACAAAGTGTCTAGAATACAGTGAGGGAAAAAAGTATTTGATCCCCTGCTGATTTTGTACGTTTGCCCACTGACAAAGAAATGATCAGTCTATAATGTTAATGGTAGGTTTATTTGAACAGTGAGAGACAGAATAACAACAAAAAAATCCAGAAAAACGCATGTCAAAAATGTTTTAAATTGATTTGCATTTTAATGAGGGAAATAAGTATTTGACCCCTCTGCAAAACATGACTTAGTACTTGGTGGCAAAACCCTTGTTGGCAATCACAGAGGTCAGATATTTCTTGTAGTTGGCCACCAGGTTTGCACACATCTCAGGAGGGATTTTGTCCCACTCCTCTTTGCAGATCTTCTCCAAGTCATTAAGGTTTCGAGGCTGACGTTTGGCAACTCGAACCTTCTGCTCCCTCCACAGATTTTCTATGGGATTAAGGTATGGAGACTGGCTAGGCCACTCCAGGACCTTAATGTGCTTCTTCTTGAGCCACTCCTTTGTTGCCTTGGCCGTGTGTTTTGGGTCATTGTCATGCTGAGGGAAGGAGGTTCTCACCCAAGATTTGACGGTACATGGCCCCTTCCATCGTCCCTTTGATGCGGTGAAATTGTCCTGTCCCCTTAGCAGAAAAACATCCCCAAAGCATAATGTTTCCACCTCCATGTTTGACGGTGGTGATGGTGTTCTTGGGGTCATAGGCAGCATTCCTCCTCCTTCAAACACAGCGAGTTGAGTTGATGCCAAAGAGCTCCATTTTGGTCTCATCTGACCACAACACTTTCACCCAGTTGTCCTCTGAATCATTCAGATGTTCATTGGCAAACTTCAGACGGGCATGTATATGTGCTTTCTTGAGCAGGGGGACCTTGCGGGCGCTGCAGGATTTCAGTCCTTCATGGCGTAGTGTGCTACCAATTGTTTTCTTGGTGACTATGGTCCCAGCTGCCTTGAGATCATTGACAAGATCCTCCCGTGTAGTTCTGGGCTGATTCCTCACCGTTCTCATGATCCTTGCAACTCCACGAGGTGAGATCTTGCATGGAGCCCCAGGCCGAGGGAGATTGACAGTTCTTTTGTGCTTCTTCCATTTGCGAATAATCGCACCAACTGTTGTCACCTTCTTACCAAGCTGCGTGGCGATGGTCTTGTGGCCCATTCCAGCCTTGTGTAGGTCTACAATCTTGTCCGTGACATCCTTGGAGAGCTCTTTGGTCTTGGCCATGGTGGAGAGTTTGGAATCTGATTGATTGATTGCTTCCGTGGACAGGTGTCTTTTATACAGGTAACAAGCTGAGATTAGGAGCACTCCCTTCAAGAGTGTGCTTCTAATCGCAGCTTGTTACCTGCATAAAAGACACCTGGGAGCCAGAAATCTTTCTGATTGAGAGGGGGTCAAATACTTATTTACATTAAAATGCAAATCAATTTATAACATTTCTGACATGCGTTTTGTTGGATTTTGTTGTTGTTTTTCTGTCTCTCACTGTTCAAATAAACCTACCATTAAAATGATAGACTGATCATTTTAATGGGCAAACATACAAAATCAGCAGGGGATCAAATACTTTTTTCCCTCACTGTATATTTTCATCTCCGTCTCATAAAACCGCATATGCGGTGTGCTTTTGACAACGGTGTTTCCTGCTAATTGCATTATGGAATGCACATCCGCGCATAGCCTACTGCCTTGTTTGCATTGCTGCGCTTATAATGTGAAGAACTAATAGTTTTTCAACATTTTAAGCTAAACGCTCTGATCTGTTGCATGAGTTTTTTAACATGCAGCGTAGTCTTACTGGTTGTATGAATCTGGGATCTATCATCCTACAACTGTCCCAGAGTCAGTTTGGAATAGGCTATATTCTCTCTCAGAACGACAAGCTGACCAATGGAATAGGTCAACTTTTCTACTATGGGGGATTGTAGACTAACATACAGTTTACTCGTCTTGTTGGCTGAAGTAAAGGTCATGTGGACAGTTACATCTCCAAATTGCGCATCAGTAAGAAGTACGCACGCCATTGCATCATCGAGTTGCATGTTCCGTGAATATGAATGACCATAATCTAAATGTGATTTCTGTCATTCTGAGCACCGTGGGTGGACGCCCTAATCAGGTTACACACCCAATGCACATGGGTCCAGTAAATTCTTTATGTCTGGTAAATTAAAATGCTGCCTGTCAAATGTCCGGCGCCACATTTTCCGAACGGAAACCTTGACCCACACAGGAAATCCAGCGATGGGAGTGATCCCCACTCCCCACCTGTCTCATCCTGAACAGCAGCAGCCTGCCAATGAGAGGTGACGTCAAGCCTGCTTAAAGTAGATTTCTAGAAAATATGACCTATAATTAATTACATTTACATTTGAGCAGACGCTCTTATCCAGAGCAACTTACAGTAGTGAATGCATACATTTCAATTCATACATATTTCTTCTTTTTTTTCTCATACTGGCCCCCCATGGGAATCCAACCCACAACCCTGGCGTTGCAAACACCATGCTCTACCAACTGAGCCACAGGGAAATACTTTTCATTCCAATGCTTTTGTTTTATATTAAAAAGCAACTTTCTGTGTTGGAATGTTGTGGGCATAACACAACAACAGAATACCAGTCATTAGAACTATTAATGTGAGTAGACAGCTGATTGGCCAGCTCATACAATGAGGCAGGATGACATTCTCCATGAGGAAATAGCAAGCCGGAAAGTTTGAGGTGATGTTTTTGAAGTGGTTTTTTTCTTCATTGGCCTCAAATACTATTATAAGATGAGTCCACAATTAGTTTTGGGTATGAGTTAAAAGAATACCAACTTTTAGAAGTGAGATTTTCACTGGACAGTTACTTGATGGACAGTTACTTGATGCCCCAGATCCCTTGATGCCCCAGCCTGCCTGCTTCCCAGAGGAGGAAGGCCCTTTCCTCCTGGTACCCCACCTCCCCACTCCTAACCCCAGACCTGTCCAGGGTCCTGCCACTAGCCCAACACCGACCAGGTGGGTGGGGGGGTCCAACATCGACCAGGAGTGTGGGGGGGCTCAACCTGTGGATGTCTGCAGCGAGCTACACTATGGAATGTGTTAAAACATCTCTCTCTCTCTTCCCCGTTGCCAGTAGGCACACTTTCATCCCTCCCCAAGGACCATAAATAATGCAATACATCCATCCTTCCCTCCGCTATCCCTTCACTTTGTCCCTTCACTGTGTGATTGTTACACGTACCGTAGTGCTGTTGCTCTCTCTGCCATTACCATGCAGGCACATCTGCAGACATCAATAAATGACAGGCGGGGGACCTAGGGGTTACAGTGCAGGGGCTCACTCAGCGTCCGACAGGGCCGACCCGACCGACGGGGCCGACGGGGCCGACCGACGGGGCCGACTGACGGGGCCGACGGGGCCGACCGACGGGGCCGACCGACGGGGCCGACCGGAGGCTGGAAAGCAGCCAGCCTGGCCTGCCTAATATTTCACCACCTCCGCCAGTCAGTCATCCAGTCAGTCAGTCAGTCAGTACATTAACTAGCAAGTCAGTTAACCAGCAAGTCAGTTAACCACTCAGCCAGCCAATGGGTTAACCAGTCAGCCAGTCAATCAGCCAGCTAGTGGGTTATCCACTCAGTCAGCCCGCCTGCCAGTGGGTTAACCAATCAGTCAGCCAGCCAGTCAGTCTGTCAGTCAGTGAATCAGTCAGCCAGCCACATGGAAAATAAAAAAAGGTTTGAGAGTAACTAGACATATTACTGTATACAGTCCTGGGGTGTGTTCAGAAAGGTCGCAGATTCACAACGTTGCAGATAGAAATGTAACTCATAGAGCTGACAAGATTGTCTGTTCTGTTACAAAGCAAAAAATCTGTTTTACATTATGCATTTCTACCTAAAAGTTCTTAGCGTTGAGCCTTCTTGAATATGCCTCAAGTTTGACGTTTGTCAACGACAATGGGATCCACTCCACAGTCTGAGTGGTTTGGAGTACAGTGGTTTGTGATATGGCTGAGGCCAGGGTAACCACCAAGAGAATGCAGTATTTATTGAAAGTACCAAGATAAAGCTTAACAATGGTGCAGTTATAGTTGTCCTCGAACACCAATCAGGAGATGTACATCATCATGGAAGCTCCTCAGATTTTCCTGGGTGGAAAAAGGTTGCCATGCATGCCTGATGATGTCATCGCCATGACAACAGTACAAATCCCAAGATACTGTTATGCCAAGTTGTAGACTCATCCTAATTCAAGGCCTAAACACAGCTAAATCAATGACTACTGAGTCTACTGTACAGCTAAATCAATGACTACCAGTCTACTGTACAACTAAATCAATGACTACCAGTCTACTGTACAGCTAAATCAATGACTACTGAGTCTACTGTACAGCTAAATCAATGACTGCTCAGTCTACTGTACAGCTAAATCAATGACTACTGAGTCTACTGTACAGCTAAATCAATGACTACTGAGTCTACTGTACAGCTAAATCAATGACTACTGAGTCTACTGTACAGCTAAATCAATGACTACTCAGTCTACTGTACAGCTAAATCAATGACTACTGAGTCTACTGTACAGCTAAATCAATAACTACTCAGTCTACTGTACAGCTAAATCAATGACTACCAGTCTACTGTACAGCTAAATCAATGACTACTGAGTCTACTGTACAGCTAAATCAATAACTACTCAGTCTACTGTACAGCTAAATCAATGACTACCAGTCTACTGTACAGCTAAATCAATGACTACTGAGTCTACTGTACAGCTAAATCAATGACTACTGAGTCTACTGTACAGCTAAATCAATGACTACTCAGTCTACTGTACAGCTAAATCAATGACTACTGAGTCTACTGTACAGCTAAATCAATGACTACTGAGTCTACTGTACAAGGTGCAGTGTGTGGGAGACAGGCTCGTTGCTGTCATGTACGGAATAGGGTAACCTTGGTAACTAATATAACATTCTGTTCCTGCTTTGTCACTGGCTGTGTCAAAAATGACACCCTATTGCTTTTGACCAGAGACTTATGGGTCCTTGGCAAATGTAGTGCACTAACTAGAGCATAGCGTGGTAATGGTCCATCCCAAATGGTAACCTATTCCCTTTCTGGTGCACTACTTCTTGATCAAGGCCCATAGGGCTCAAGTCAAATGTAGTGCACTAAATAGGGCATATGATGTAATTTGGGACACATTCACGGTCTTCTTGGAATGGGCCAGAGCCACAAGTCTAGTCTTGTTGAATGGTTTATTCTGGGACAACAAGCTCTCACCCTGTTGTTTACACTCATGTGATCCTTACTGATCTATTAGATGGGCCTATTGGGCTAGGATCAAGGGGGCAGACAGGCTGACTAGGCAGTGGGTGCGTGCGTACATGCTGTCAGGAAGAGGTTATTACACCATGCTGTCAGGAAGAGGTTATTACACCATGCTGTCAGGAAGAGGTTATTACGCCATGCTGTCAGGAAGAGGTTATTACACCATGCTGTCAGGAAGAGGTTATTACACCATGCTGTCAGGAAGGAGGTTATTACACCATGCTGTCAGGAAGAGGTTATTACGCCATGCTGTCAGGAAGAGGTTATTACACCATGCTGTCAGGAAGAGGTTATTACACCATGCTGTCAGGAAGAGGTTATTACACCATGCTTTCAGGAAGAGGTTATTACACCATGCTGTCAGGAAGAGGTTATTACACCATGCTGTCAGGAAGAGGTTATTACACCATGCTGTCAGGAAGAGGTTATTACGCCATGCTGTCAGGAATAGGTTATTACGCCATGCTGTCAGGAAGAGGTTATTACACCATGCTGTCAGGAAGGAGGTTATTACGCCATGCTGTCAGGAAGGAGGTTATTACACCATGCTGTCAGGAAGAGGTTATTACACCATGCTGTCAGGAAGGAGGTTATTACGCCATGCTGTCAGGAAGGAGGTTATTACACCATGCTGTCAGGAAGAGGTTATTACACCATGCTGTCAGGAAGAGGTTATTACATCATGCTGTCAGGAAGAGGTTATTACGCCATGCTGTCAGGAAGAGGTTATTACACCATGCTGTCAGGAAGAGGTTATTACACCATGCTGTCAGGAAGAGGTTATTACGCCATGCTGTCAGGAAGAGGTTATTACACCATGCTGTCAGGAAGAGGTTATTACCCCATGCTGTCAGGAAGAGGTTATTACACCATGCTGTCAGGAGGAGGTTATTACACCATGCTGTCAGGAAGAGGTTATTACACCATGCTGTCAGGAAGGAGGTTATTACACCATGCTGTCAGGAAGAGGTTATTACGCCATGCTGTCAGGAAGGAGGTTATTACACCATGCTGTCAGGAAGAGGTTATTACACCATGCTGTCAGGAAGAGGTTATTACGCCATGCTGTCAGGAAGAGGTTATTACACCATGCTGTCAGGAAGAGGTTATTACACCATGCTGTCAGGAAGAGGTTATTACACCATGCTGTCAGGAAGAGGTTATTACGCCATGCTGTCAGGAAGAGGTTATTACACCATGCTGTCAGGAAGAGGTTATTACACCATGCTGTCAGGAAGAGGTTATTACACCATGCTGTCAGGAAGAGGTTATTACACCATGCTGTCAGGAAGAGGTTATTACGCCATGCTGTCAGGAAGAGGTTATTACACCATGCTGTCAGGAAGAGGTTATTACACCATGCTGTCAGGAAGAGGTTATTACGCCATGCTGTCAGTAAGAGGTTATTACACCATGCTGTCAGGAAGGAGGTTATTACACCATGCTGTCAGGAGGAGGTTATTACGCCATGCTGTCAGGAAGAGGTTATTACGCCATGCTGTCAGGAAGAGGTTATTACGCCATGCTGTCAGGAAGAGGTTATTACGCCATGCTGTCAGGAAGAGGTTATTACGCCATGCTGTCAGGAAGAGGTTATTACGCCATGCTGTCAGGAAGAGGTTATTACACCATGCTGTCAGGAAGAGGTTATTACGCCATGCTGTCAGGAAGAGGTTATTACGCCATGCTGTCAGGAAGAGGTTATTACACCATGCTGTCAGGAAGGAGGTTATTACACCATGCTGTCAGGAAGGAGGTTATTACACCATGCTGTCAGGAAGAGGTTATTACGCCATGCTGTCAGGAAGAGGTTATTACGCCATGCTGTCAGGAAGAGGTTATTACGCCATGCTGTCAGGAAGAGGTTATTACACCATGCTGTCAGGAAGAGGTTATTACACCATGCTGTCAGGAAGAGGTTATTACACCATGCTGTCAGGAAGAGGTTATTACGCCATGCTGTCAGGAAGAGGTTATTACACCATGCTGTCAGGAAGAGGTTATTACACCATGCTGTCAGGAAGGAGGTTATTACACCATGCTGTCAGGAAGGAGGTTATTACACCATGCTGTCAGGAAGAGGTTATTACGCCATGCTGTCAGGAAGAGGTTATTACACCATGCTGTCAGGAAGAGGTTATTACGCCATGCTGTCAGGAAGAGGTTATTACGCCATGTTGTCAGGAAGAGGTTATTACGCCATGCTGTCAGGAAGAGGTTATTACGCCATGCTGTCAGGAAGAGGTTATTACACCATGCTGTCAGGAAGAGGTTATTACACCATGCTGTCAGGAAGAGGTTATTTCTCCATGCTGTCAGGAAGAGGTTATTACACCATGCTGTCAGGAAGAGGTTATTACACCATGCTGTCAGGAAGAGGTTATTACACCATGCTGTCAGGAAGAGGTTATTACGCCATGCTGTCAGGAAGAGGTTATTACACCATGCTGTCAGGAAGAGGTTATTACACCATGCTGTCAGGAAGAGGTTATTACACCATGCTGTCAGGAAGAGGTTATTACGCCATGCTGTCAGGAAGAGGTTATTACGCCATGCTGTCAGGAAGAGGTTATTACACCATGCTGTCAGGAAGAGGTTATTACACCATGCTGTCAGGAAGAGGTTATTACGCCATGCTGTCAGGAAGGAGGTTATTACACCATGCTGTCAGGAAGAGGTTATTACACCATGCTGTCAGGAAGAGGTTATTACACCATGCTGTCAGGAAGAGGTTATTACGCCATGCTGTCAGGAAGAGGTTATTACACCATGCTTTCAGGAAGAGGTTATTACGCCATGCTGTCAGGAAGAGGTTATTACGCCATGCTGTCAGGAAGAGGTTATTACGCCATGCTGTCAGGAAGAGGTTATTACGCCATGCTGTCAGGAAGGAGGTTATTACACCATGCTGTCAGGAAGAGGTTATTACGCCATGCTGTCAGGAAGAGGTTATTACACCATGCTGTCAGGAAGAGGTTATTACGCCATGCTGTCAGGAAGAGGTTATTACGCCATGCTGTCAGGAAGAGGTTATTACACCATGCTGTCAGGAAGAGCTTAGAGGGAGAGAGAGAAAGAGCGTGTCAAAGTCAATCAAATTGAGGAAGATCAATGCACAGACTGCCTGGCAGATCCAAGGTCTCCAGCACTACTTCAAAGTGGTGACACGTCCATTAGAATGTCTAATTCTGATCGCATCGACAGGCCTAAGGCTACCGCACAGGCAGAAATCTGCAGAGGAAATCTAGGCCACTGTTCAGTGAGCGTGAGAGTGTTTGTGTGAAAGAGAGAGGTGGAGATAGAGAGAGAATTTTATGCATCTTTCCTTTGAACCTAAAGAAAATAAACATTAGCCTCGTCAGTAATTTAACCTTTGAGGACTTGAGAGGTAGTGTAGACAGAAAGTTGTTCAACAGGACACAGTACAGTCAAGAAATCAAGCTTTATTTGTTGCTGGACCATTGCCCAAGTGCAACAGGAATTTTGATGACATACCAAGCGGAAGAACTGGACGTTTGCGTCATAAACTCCCTGCAAATATAGCAGTGAGTTCATATTGGTGAACTATCTTATTAAATTTCATCATACCAAACAAAATCACGTATTTCCACATTCATAATAATCAATTTTCAGACTCTCTCTCAAATTCAGGTCAGAGAGGAGTTACGTTTCCTTTCAATTTTTTATAGAAATACTCGATTGAGGGTCAGGTGTGGCTAAATATCCTACTTTGAAAGTTGGTAGGTACTGTAGGGTAGGGGACCATTCTCACTGTGTATAACACTATTTCCAACAGACAAACAAATTGTTACAATTTGTTTCAATAGAAAGTGTACACAAGGCCTTTGTGTAGCTATCCCAGTTACTGCATCTTCACTGACTGTGTAAGTGCGTACTGTAGGGAGGACATCCGTAGCACATTTACTGCAAACATTTAGGAGACTATTACTGATTTTGCCTTAGAATTCATCATATTGTATCTAATATATAGCGCACATGTGAAACAGGGTTTGAGCACTGTCCTTCAGCCTATACTCAGACAATAAGACTTGCAAAACTTCTCCCTCAAAACGTCTCCCTCAAAACGTCTCCCTCAGTTCTACAGTTCACTTCCATTCCTGAGAATGTGTAACAGATAGTAATTAATCAATAGTTAAAGTATCATTGTGACTTCCACCAACAGCAACCCGAGACTAGAGAAATCCATTCAAAATCACCTCAGATTAACCTTTTTACGGTCAATTCGTGAATTATTTTCTTCTCGTTTTTTTTTACTACAGTATATCAATGTCGCTTTGAAATGGACTCAACTTTAACATTAAAAGCAAGAACACCTTTAAATGATCTAAAAGAAAGGCAACTGGCAACACAAAGCATCCCGGAGTAGGAGTGCTGATCTAGGATCAATTATCTTTTAAATCATAATGAATGAGAGAGGGTATCAGCAGCACTAGATCCTAGGATGCAGTGCCCCGGATGGTGCTCTCAGTAGAAATACAACAGCGACCCCCAGTGGCAATTTGGATGAATAGCAGGTAAATAAATGTTTTAACTATGAGTTCCTCAAAACACGTATGTATTAATGAATCCTTTACTGCTATTAGCCCACAGAAGCATATTGAATAACAGAGACAAATAATACATCAAAAGGAAGTGTCTGTCCTATATCTGAGAGAAACAGGGACTAAACGAATTGCATACAGTATACTTCCATACATTGTTTTAACTGGTACCAGGGCTACCTTTAGACGAGTCTTGTTGGGCTTGTGGGCCTAACAAGACTCACGAACACAACAAACACAAATGTACAGTACCAGTCAAAAGTTTGGACACACCTACTCATTCAAGGGTTTTTCTTTATTTTTACTATGATCTACATTGTAAAATAATAGTGAAGACATCTGTCACACCCATATCTGTTTCACCTGTCCTTGTGATTGTCTCCACCCCCTCCAGGTGTCTCTTATTTTCCCCAGTGTATTTATCCCTGTGTTTCCTGTGTCTCTGTGCCAGTTCGTCTTGTATGTCTTTCAAGTCAACCAGCATGTTTTCCCATACTCCTGCTTCTATTCTCTTTTTGCTAATCCTCCCGGTTTTGACCCTTGCCTGTTTTCTGGACTCTGTTACCGCCTGTCTGGCCATTCTGCCTGTCCTGACCTCGAGCCTGCCTGCTACTCTGTACCTCCTGGACTCTGAACTGGTTTTGACCTTTTGCCTATCCACGACCATTCTCTTGCCTACACCTATTGGATTGGTTAATAAATATCAAAGACTCAAACCATCTGCCTCCTGTGTCTGCATCGAGGTCTTGCCTTGTGCCTTTATAACATCAAAACAATGAAATAACACATATGGAATCATGTAGTGACCAAAAAAGTGTTAAACAAATCAAATACATTTTTGATTTTAGATTCTTCAAAGTAACCACCCTTTTCCTTGATAGCTTTGGTATACACTCTTGGCATTCTCTCAACCAATTCTCTCAAAATGTTTTTCCAATAGTCTTGAAGGAGTACACATATGCTGAGCACTTGTTCACTGCGGTCCAACTCATCCCAAATCATCTCAATTGGGTTGAGGTCGGGTGATTGTAGATGCAGGTCATCTGATGGAGCACTCCATCACTTTCCTTCTTAGTCAAATAGCCCTTATACAGCCTGGAGCTGTGTTGGGTCATTGTCCTGTTGAAAAACAAATGATAGTCCCATTAAGTGCAAACCAGAAGGGATGGCGTATCACTGCAGAATGCTGTGGTATCCATGCTGGTGAAGTGTGCCTTGAATTCTAAATAAATCATGAGAGCCAGTTTCATCATAGCGCCCGCTGGTTTTTGCGACTGCAGTTGAAGAAACTTTCAAAGTTCTTGAAATTTTCCAGATTGACTGACCTTCATGTCTTAAAGTAATGATGGACTGTCATTTCTCTTTGCTTATTTGAGCTGTTCTTGCCATAATATGGACTTGGTCTTTTACCAAATAGGGCTATTTTCTGTATACCACCCCTACCTTGTCACAACACAACTGATTGGCTCAAATGCCACTCCCACAGGAGGGGGGGGGGGGGGGGGGGGGTTGGCCTGTTTTATGACTTAAATACCTTGCAGAAACTCTTCCTTTGGCTCTGTAGAAATGGAAGGCTGAAAATCCTTTGTTACACAGAGAGACTTTGCAGCCAAAACGCCAACATCCAAAAGTAGATAATGAACCAATATTTCTAACATGAAGAATGTGGGAAATGGTCAGTGGAGATTGAAAGAACAATCCTGTCGAAGTGTTTCTTATTGTGATGTCATTAAGGATGTTATAACCAGATAACTGAGGGTGTACGCATTCTAGTTGTCAGGTTTGCATCTAAATGTTGTATAAAATATAAGATTAAGTATGACAATACTTGTGTGAAGATAGCAATGTGATTTTAGCCTTCGAAATGAGATAATGGATGAATAATCAACCATTGAGACCAGAGAACGTGAGGCCGTGGTCCACATGTTGAAATGGTGACAAAGTTTGTTAACCAGACCAAAACATGTACCGTCTGCAGCTGACGAGAGGGAAGGACAGATCCCTCTGAACACCGTGTGGTACATCTGAAGTATCTATTCTAACGAACACTCCAGAACAAAAGAAGTCTACAACTAAGGACATTGTGACCTCTGGTGGACTACCAGAGACTTACATTGAATCACTTTCCATAGACGGATCGAGTGGTTTCAACAGAGAGACGACAGAGAAAGAAATCTATGCATACATATATATTGCATTTCTTTTCCGAATGAACGGTCGTTCATGTTCAAAGTCTTCATATTCCCATGAGCGTAGCTTCCAAATGTATGTACGAGAAGTTCACTCTGTCTCTCCCTCTCCTTACATACCCCATCCCCTTTCCATTGCGTAACCAAACGGTCATACTTTTGTTAGTCCACTAGAGACCTGTTTTCATTTTATTATGTAGGTAATCAATAACCTATGCTGTGTGTGTTTACGTATTACGTGTGATGATTTAGTAAATAAATAACTAAGCCAATTTGTGTATCGCTGATTCATCACTTAGGTTAGGGTTCGATGCAGATATCCAAGGATTATGCGACGTTCAGAATGAGACTGATGAGGTAATAAGGTGATGAGGTAATAATTAATAATTGACTGTTGTTGATGTAAGAGATATTTAGATCCTCTTTAGAGTTTAATTCGGGAGATAGTAACTTGGTAAACAACTGTTCCCGTGGTGCCCCAAATTCCTAATGAGTTAATTGCTACATGATGAATTTAAATCAAGTAATAATTAAACCTAAGTAGGTAATTAATAGATAAATAGCAGTCATCACATTAATGGTACTGTACGTGTTCGTGTGAGTCTCACCTTTCCATAGATGGGTCACAGTGTGTTCTGTTCCAACGCTACAGACAGAAGTTGGCAGATTGACTTCAGACGAGTCCTGTGATGCCTGTTGGGGGGAGGGGTCATAGAGCAAAACAGAGAACATCATCGTGTTCATGAAAGTCTCTTCTTTCCATAGGTGGTCATATTAGTGTAGCCCAAACTGTTCGACTGTGTAAGTGCCTACCGTTTTCGTGAGAAGACCGATTTTCGGATGTCTCATGGTCTGACAAACATCGCTGTAGCTTGGCCACCTTCCACTGCAGATGCGGAAGGCCACCATTGGGGGATGCGGTGGATTGAGACCAGTGGTGGTCAGTGCTGTTTTTTCATGAGCATGGCCTTATTTCTATTACAGCATATTGGTTGACTCACCCAGTTCAAATCAAATCAAAGTTTATTTGTCACGTGATCCGAATACAACAGTGAAATGCTTACTTACAGGCTCTAACCAATAGTGCAAAAAAGGTATTAGGTGAACAATAGGTAAGAAAATAAATAAAAACAACAGTAAAAAGACAGTGAAAAACAGTAGCGAAGCTATATACAGTAGCGAGGCTATAAAAGTAACGAGGCTACATACAGACACTGGTTAGTCAGGCTGATTGAGGCAGTATGTACATGTTGGTATGGTTAAAGTGACTATGCATATATGATGAACAGAGAGTAGCAACCGCATAAAGAGGGGTGGGGGGGCACACAATGCAAATAGTCCGGGTAGCCATTTGATTACCTGTTCAGGAGTCTTATGGCTTCAGGGTAAAAACTGTTGAGAAGCATTTTTGTCCTAGACTTGGCACTCCAGTACCGCTTGCCATGCGGTAGTAGAGATAAAACGAGTCCTATATCGACATAACCTGAAAGGCTGCTAAGCAAGGAAGAAGCCACTGCTCTAAAACCAACATAAAAATACCAGACTACGGTTTGCAACTGCACATAGGGACAAAAATCGTACTTTTTTGAGAAATGTCCTCTGCTCTGATGAAACAAAAATAGAACTGTTTGGCCATAATGACCATCATTATGTTTGGAGGAAAAAAGAGGGATGCTTGCAAGCTGAAGAATACCATCCCAACCTTGAAGCACAGGGGTGGCAACATCATGTTGTGGGGGTGCTTTGCTGCAGGAGAGACACTTCACAAAGTAGATGGCATCATGAGGTAGGAAAATTATGTGGATATATTGAAGCAACATCTCAAGACATCAGTCAGGAAGTTAAAGCTTGGTCGCCAATGGGTCTTCCAAATGGACAATGACCCCAAGCATACTTCCAAAGTTGTGGCAAGATGGCTTAAGGACAACAAAGTCAAGGTATTGGAGTGGCCATCACAAAGCCCTGACCTCAATCCTATAGAAAATTTGTGGGCAAAACTGAAAAAGCGTGTGCGAGCAAGGAGGCCTACAAACCTGACTCAGTTGCACCAGCTCTGTCAGGAGGAATGGGCCAAAATTCACCCAACTTATTGTGCAAAGCTTGTGGAAGGCTACCCAAAACGTTTGACCGAAGTTAAACAATTTAAAGGCAATGCTACCAAATACTAATTGAGTGGATGTAAACTTCTGACCCACTGGGAATGTGATGGAAGAACTAAAAGCTGAAATAAATCATTCTCTCTACTATTATTCTGACATTTCACATTCTTAAAATAAAGTGGTGATCCTAACTGACCTAAAACAGGGAATTTGTACTAGGATTAATTGTCAGGATTTGTGAAAAACTGAGTTTAAATGTATTGGGCTAAGGTGTATGTAAATTTCCGACTTCAACTGTATATATCTTGGTATATATATTTTTTATTTTAATTTCTATTATTATTGTGTTTTGTGGTTGAGGGGTGGGGGGAGGTTGATGCGATGGGGGAGGTGCTGGGGGTGTCCTATTGAGGCCCAAGGGACCTATTGGGGAGGGGATTATTCATGGGGCACATTCAGTCATAGTTTTGTTTATTATATTATTATTTTAAAAAATCTATTATTATAACAGTTTACTGTGATTATGGATATGCACTCATGTTGACTATATATTTATTTTTCTCCCAGAGTACACATTTTTTATTTATTATTGTTATTTTATTGTTACTACTGTACCTACATTCTTAAAAACTAAAACAGAAAAAGTGTTTAAAAAATGTAGGAAAAGCCATAAGAGGATAAAACACGATGGGATGGGGGATTGAGGGATGGGTAGAGAGAACAGTAGAGGGCTCTGAAAACTATTATTGCTGAAACAACAACTTCCTTTTGTGACTACAGTCTAATACTTCCTGTGGCACACATCAGAGGGCATGATAGGTCACTAAAATTATTCTGAATCCCTTCTAATTTCCTTAATTTTATGGCTAGAGAATACTTTCTGTGGCACACACTACTGGTCAACATGAGCTACCAAAATTATTTTGAAGCGTGCCAGGCCTTGCAGTCCCAAGATAGAAGGGGAGTGGGGGGATTTCAGCAGGCAAGAAAATAGCAACATGTTTGTAGCTCATGTTGATCAGTAGTGTGTGCCACAGGAAGTATTTAACTCTAGCCACAAAATTAAGGAAATTAGAAGGGGGGAAATTCCCCCCCCCCCTTCTATCTTGGGACTGCAAGGCCTGGCATACTTCATAATAATTTTTGTGACCTATCATGCCATATTAGACTCTTGTCAAACAAGGAAGTGGTTGTTTCAGCAATAATAGTTTTCAGAGCCCTCTACTGTTCTCTCTACCCATCCCTCAATCCCCATCCCATCGTGCTTTATCTTCTTATGGCTTTCCCTACATTTTTTAAAGACTTTTTCTGTTTTAGTTTTTAAGAATGTAGGTACAGTACTAATAATAAAATAACAATAATAAATCAAAAATGTGTACTCTGGAAGAAAAATAAAGTTCAACCCCAATGTAAAATAGGGTTTATGGATATAAATATGAACTTTATCAAGCAAAACATACATGTATTTTGTAACATTGAGTCCTGGGAGTGTCATCTGATGAAGATCATCAAAGGTTAGTGATTAATTTTAGCTGTATTTCTGGTTTTTGTGATGCCTCTCCTTGCTTGGAAAATGGTGGTGGTTTTTCTTGTCTCGGCGCTGTCCTAACATAATCTAATTTTATGCTTTCGCCGTAAAGACTTTTTGAAATCGGACACTGTGGTTGGATTAACCTGTCTGGGCTAGGGGGCAGTATTTTCACGGCCGGATGAAAAACGTACCCAATTTAAACAGGTTACTACTCTGGCCCAGAAACTAGAATATGCATATTATTAGTAGATTTGGATAGAAAACACTCTGAAGTTTCTAAAACTGTTTGAATGATGCCTGTGAGTATAACAGAACTCATATGGCAGGCAAAAACCTGAGAAAAATCCAAGCAGGAAGTGAAAAGTCTGAGAATTGTAGTTCTTCTTTTGATTCTCTATTAAAGCTCCAGTGTCTGTGGGGTGACGTTGCACTTCCTAAGGCTTCCATTGGCTGTCTAAAGCCTTCAGAAAGTGGTTTGAGCATTTTCCTGTCACTGGGCAGAGTATAGGAGCTCAGTTACTGAGTGGTCTGCCTGGCAACAAAGGGATTGGATATGCTCGGTCCCACGAGCATGCCCCTCCTTCTTTTTCTTCTTGAATGAATATGCTATTGTCTGGTTCGAATATTATCGCAATTTTACGTTAAAAATACCATAAAGATTGATTTTAAACAGCATTTGACATGCTTCTAAGTACAGTAATGGAACATTTTGACTTTTCATCTCTCGTTCTGCACTCGCGCGTCATGCCTTTGGATAAGTGATCTGTACGCACGAACAAAATGGAGATATTTGTACATAAATATGGATTATTTCAAACAAAAACAACATTTCTTGTGGAAGTAGCAGTCCTGGGAGTGCATTCTGACGAAGATCGGCAAAGGTAAGAGCATATTTCTAATACAAATTCTGAGTTTAGGTTGCCCCGAACTTGGCGGGTGTCTGAATAGCTATATGCTATCACGGTAATAGCTCACCGTGATGGCAGAGCTATGTACTCAGAATATTGAAAAATGTGCTTTCTCCGTAAAGCTATTTTAAAATCTGACACAGCGGTTGCATCGAGGGGTAGTCTATCTATAATTCTTAAAATGATTGTTATATATTTTGTCAACGTTTATGATGAGTATTTTTGTAAATTGATGTGCACATTCACTGGACGTTTTGGTGGGAATACATTTTCTGAACATCATGCGCCAATGTAAAATGCTGTTTTTGGATATAAATATGAACTTTATCGAACAAAACATACATGTATTGTGTAACATAATGTCCTAGGAGTGTTATCTGATGAAGATCGTCAAAGGTTAGTGCTTCATTTAGCTGCGTTTTGGGCTTTATTGACACATGTCCTTGCTTGGAAATGTATGTATGTACTCTCCTAACATAATCTAATGATTTGCTTTTGCTGTAAAGCCTTTTTGAAATCGGACAATGTGGTTAGATTAACGAGAAGTTTATCTTTAAAATGGTGTAAAATAGTTGTATGTTTGAGAAAGTTGAATTATGAGATTTTTGTTGTTTTTGAATTTGCCGCCCTGCTATTTCACTGGCTGTTGATAGTGTGTACCGCGGGTGGGACACTAGCGTCCCAGATATCCCAGAGAGGTTATAGCTGTGTCGTTGTATACTTGTGATTATAATCTTAAGTGTAACGTAATTTTGTTGGGGAAAACTGAAATGCCCATCAAATTTTTCCCCCAGTTTGCTGAATGTGTTCTGAAGGAGGAGTCGATTGTCTTTTCAAATACAAAGATGTTAACATTATGAGAGAAGAAATAGCAGTCACTTTCCTCCAAAACACTGGTATGTTCAATTTCTAATTTAATATAATTGTAGATAAAAAAAAAAAACATTTATATGGATTTTTCAAGTTTATCTTTGATCCAACTTCTGACTAGATGGCCACTAAACACATGTATTTAAATAATTGTGTTACAAGAAACCTATACTATTCCCCTGTTCCCTGTTTGCTCAGAAAAAGACATGTATTGATATATAGACTACTTGACATTATGTTTTGCTAGATGACCTGAGCTAACTGTGCCACTTCGGTGGTGAGGTGGACAATAATGAGGAAGACACTAACTGGGTAATTGCTTGGTCACTTCTAAAAGGCACATTTTTAGGAGCACAAATTTGTATGAGCAGTAATATTTCTAGAGGTAGAATCATCAGCTTTGTCTGATAATGAAATAATTGTAATTCAAGAAAATGTATTTAATGTTTTTAATATATTCACATTTTTAATCATACATTTCAGATTGGTTGTGACCGCTGCCCACGATGGTTCCACCAGTCCTGTATGAAAACCATCCCATCATTGGAGGATTATGTCTGCACTGCCTGTCAAGACTAGGTTAGGCTTGAGTTCCAGGCGACGGTATCACCTGGAAAACTTTCCATAAAAAGTTAACTAAATGTTCAGTCGAGCTGTTGCAGCTTTCCAATATTTGTTTATGTTATTTATTGTCTTTTATATTTGATTTATTGTTAATTTTATATCTATTATGCAAAGATCAACATGTATTTCTTATTTAATGTTTGTTTAACAAAACATTTCTGTGATGTTTTTGTGTTAGTGTTACAATATTTATGTATTATCATTATTTTCTTAAACATTACAAAACGTTCCTAATATAAAAGTTTGTTTCTTTATACTCTAATTTTGGGGGACACACTACTGGTCAACATGAGCTACCAAAATGATTCTGAAGTGTGCCAGGCCTTGCAGAGAATTTGGGCAGGCAAGAAAATAGCCTTGCCGAAATCCTCCCCCCTTCTAATTTCCATAATTTTGTGGCTAGAGTCAAATACTTTCTGAGGCACACATCAGGGTCAAATACTTTCTATAGAACCAACTTCACGTCAGGATAGGCAACCAAAATTAATAATGAATGTATGTGTGTTATATTAAACATAGAGGGAGTAAAATGTAGGCAAGCAATAAACATTTCAGAACAACTACTAGTCGAATAAGACATGGCAGAGATGCCACATTTTGGAAAAGAGATTTATTTATAGACTAATACACTTGAAACAAATAGCCAAACCGAAAACTGCTGACATTACCAGTGCCTCCACCACAATCAAACCGATATAAAAAAATAAAAAATGAAATGCAGCCTAACGTGATCCAAAAATTCCAACTAGCAAACAAGTCGCAGCAATGAAGAATTGAGTGCGTACGCGTTCACGCGAAAGGGGGGGGGGGGGATTCTGGCAGGGGGGAGCTTGTCGGCACAACACCGGCGTCCCTCCAGAGTGGTCGTGAAACATCTTTTAGAAAACACCACTGAAGCGGCAATATTCATAGAAGAGGGAAAAAAACGGTATGAAACCTAAAGTGCATGTTCATTCCCCCTTCCTTCCAGAAGCAACATAGAAGAAATGTAGGCCTATCAATCCATACCATTTTGTCTTTGCTTTCCATCCATCCAAATAGTTTTGAGAGAGAGGTTAGGTGTGAAATCATGTGACAACCAACATCTTAAAATAATGTCTAGGGATTTATTTGGTAGACAGTTAAACATTACACAGAACAGTTAATGAAACAACTTAAAAGCCAATCAGATGTGATTTAGTACAACATATTTTGGCAGTACAAAAAAAAAGCTGTTCATATCAACAACAACAAATAGGCCTACAATAACATACGTTTGCACATTCATCTGGAGGTTAGTTGAAAAGCCTGTATCAACTTAATATTTAATCACTGTTAGTTCATTTCTGCAGTGGCCCATGTCGTCTGAGGACAGGAAATGCTATTGTTGCTGTTTTCTTTAGTGGCTTAATAATACCTTTTCAGAGTGGAATCTATAGTGGAATCTACTCTAGTAAGAATATATTCTAACAAGCCTTTGTATTTACACGTAGGGAACTTGATAGCTTTGTGGTACGTTATGAAATAGAACATATAGCTGTAGATACACTGTGATAGGGAAGATACTGCTGCTCTCAAGGACAGGACCGGATTTACACGGTCTTATTTGCATATCCAACTCTATGGTGTTGTTAGGAACCAGCCAGTGAAACGCATCCTTTACGCTTTGCTCTTCTCTGACGTCTCTTTGTCTGCGTTTGTCCTACGCAATCCCAAGCGCTGACTCAGTTCTCCCAACAACACTGAGCAGCAGGATTTCTGTGGGGAGAAGAGGGGAGAGGAGAGAGATGGGAGGGGAGAGTAAAGAGAGGGGGGAGGAAAGAAGAGAGGGGAAAGGAGAGGAGAGAGAGGGGAGGAGGATAGAAGGAGAGAGGGGAGAGAGGAGAGCGAGGTGAAAAGAGAGGGGAGGAGGATAGAAGGAGAGAGGGGAGAGAGGAGAGAGAGGAGAGAGGGGAGGATAGAAGGAGAGAGGAGAGAGAGGGGAGGATAGGAGAGGGGAGAAGAGAGGGGAGCAGGATAGAAGGAGAGAGGGGAGAGAGGTGAGAAGAGAGGGGAGGAGGATAGAACGAGAGAGGAGAGAGGGGAGGATAGGAGAGGATCGAAGGAGAGAGGAGAGAGAGGGGAGGATAGGAGAGGAAAAAGGTGTGATGAGTAAGAGGATGGAGGATTGATGGAGGAAAATTATTGTATTGGCTTTCAATATTCATGCGTAGTTTTGAAAATCGCAATAAACAGAACATATTTTTAAAAGGTCCATTCTTTATCCGCTCCTCATGTCCCCTTACCTTCTGGTCCTTGGCTTGACTGCGGGCCTTGGAGGCAAGCTCCAGGAGGGCCATGAGGAGTCCCAGGCCCAACCCCAGGGCCAGGAGCAGGAAGAGGCCCCTCAGGAGGTGGGGCTGGAGGGTATGTGGGGCTTGGCCACCCTTTGGCAAGCAGCTGCTGGCCCACCACTTACTCTGCAGGAAGGCCAACTCCCCAGACTCACTCAGTTGCAGTATGGCCACCGTTATGTTCTTCATCATTGGAAAGCCTGACAGGAGAGAGTGGGATGGAGGAGGGAGGAGATAAAAGGAAGAGGGAGGTGGGAGGGAAGAAGACGGGAAGGAGGGTGGGAGGGAGGAAGACGGGAAGGAGGGTGGGAGGGAGAGAGACGGGAGGAGGGTGGGAGGGAGAGAGATGGGGAGGAGGGTGGGAGGGAGAGAGACGGGAGGAGGGTGGGAAAGAGGGTGGGAAAGAGATACGGGGAGGAGGGTGGGAGAGATACGGGGGGAGGGCAAAAGAGAGAAATACGGGGAGGAGAGAGAGATTCGCGGAGGAGGGTGGGAGAGCAAGGAGTTAGTGTGTGAGTATTTTATGTGAGAGAGAAGGGGGTCAGTGTGAGTGTGTGTGTGTGTATCAAGTAATGAATCACACTTCAAATACTCACCACCACAGCAGGCCACCCATAAAAACACAAAGACAACATTCCCAATGTTCGTTTATTGACAGGACAGCGTTCCATTTATCATGCCCATCTATGGGGGGGTACCGCGGACCCAGCTGCTAGGGGCTCACCTAGGGGTACCGCAGACCCAGCTGCTAGGGGCTCACCTAGGGGTTCCGCGGACCCAGCTGCTAGGGGCTCACCTAGGGGTACCGCGGACCCAGCTGCTAGGGGCTCACAATGGGGTACCGCGGACCCAGCTGCTAAGGGCTCACCTAGGGGTACCGCGGACCCAGCTGCTAGGGGCTCACCTAGGGGTACCGCGGACCCAGCTGCTAGGGGCTCACCTAGGGGTACCGTGGACCCAGCTGCTAGGGGCTCACCTAGGGGTACCGTGGACCCAGCTGCTAGGGGCTCACCTAGGGGTACCGTGGACCCAGCTGCTAGGGGCTCACCTAGGGGTACCGTGGAACCAGCTGCTAGGGGCTCACCTAGGGGTACCGTAGACCCAGCTGCTAGGGGCTCACCTAGGGGTACCGTAGACCCAGCTGCTAGGGGCTCACCTAGGGGTACCGTGGACCCAGCTGCTAGGGGCTCACCTAGGGGTACCGTGGACCCAGCTGCTAGGGGCTTACCTAGGGGTACCGTAGACCCAGCTGCTAGGGTCTCACCTAGGGGTACCGTGGACCCAGCTGCTAGGGGCTCACCTAGGGGTACCGTGGAACCAGCTGCTAGGGGCTCACCTAGGGGTACCGTGGACCCAGCTGCAAGGGGCTCACAATGGGATACCGTGGACACAGCTGCAAGGGGCTCACAATGGGGTACCGTGGACCCAGCTGCTAGGGGCTTACCTAGGGGTACCGTAGACCCAGCTGCTAGGGGCTCACCTAGGGGTACCGTGGACCCAGCTGCTAGGGGCTCACCTAGGGGTACGGTGGAACCAGCTGCTAGGGGCTCACCTAGGGGTACCGTGGACCCAGCTGCAAGGGGCTCACAATGGGATACCGTGGACACAGCTGCAAGGGGCTCACAATGGGGTACCGTAGACCCAGCTGCTAGGGGCTCACCTAGGGGTACCGTGGACCCAGCTGCTAGGGGCTCACCTAGAGGTACCGTGGACCCAGCTGCTAGGGGCTCACCTAGAGGTACCGTGGACCCAGCTGCTAGGGGCTCACCTAGGGGTAGCGTAGACCCAGCTGCTAGGGGCTCACAATGGGGTACCGTAGACCCAGCTGCTAGGGGCTCACAATGGGGTACCGTGGACCCAGCTGCTAAGGGCTCACCTAGGGGTACCGTGGAACCAGCTGCTAGGGGCTCACCTAGGGGTACCGTAGACCCAGCTGCTAGGGGCTCACCTAGGGGTACCGTGGACCCAGCTGCTAGGGGCTCACCTAAGGGTACCGTGGACCCAGTTGCTAGGGGCTCACAATGGGGTACCGTGGACCCAGCTGCTAGGGGCTCACCTAGGGGTACCGTGGACACAGCTGCTAGGGGCTCACAATGGGGTACTGTGGACCCAGCTGCTAGGGGCTCACCTAGGGGTACCGTGGACCCAGCTGCTAGGGGCTCACCTAGAGGTACCTTGGACCCAGCTGCTAGGGCTCACCTAGAGGTACCGTGGACCCAATTGCTAGGGGCTCACAATGGGGTACCGTGGACCCAGCTGCTAGGGGCTCACCTAGGGGTACCGTGGACACAGCTGCTAGGGGCTCACAATGGGGTACCATGGACCCAGCTGCTAGGGGCTCACCTAGGGGTACCGTGGACCCAGCTGCTAGGGGCTCACCTAGGGGTACCGTGGACCCAGCTGCTAGGGGCTCACCTAGGGGTACCGTGGACCCAGCTGCTAGGGGCTCACCTAGGGGTACCGTAGACCCAGCTGCTAGGGGCTCACCTAGGGGTACCGTGGACACAGCTGCTAGGGGCTCACAATGGGGTACCGTGGACCCAGCTGCAAGGGGCTCACAATGGGGTACTGTGGACCCAGCTGCTAGGGGCTCACCTAGGGGTACCGTGGACCCAGCTGCTACGGGCTCACCTAGAGGTACCTTGGACCCAGCTGCTAGGGGCTCACCTAGAGGTACCGTGGACCCAATTGCTAGGGGCTCACAATGGGGTACCGTGGACCCAGCTGCTAGGGGCTCACAATGGGGTACCATGGACCCAGCTGCTAGGGGCTCACCTAGGGGTACCGTGGACCCAGCTGCTAGGGGCTCACCTAGGGGTACCGTGGACCCAGCTGCTAGGGGCTCACCTAGGGGTACCGAGGACCCAGCTGCTAGGGGCTCACCTAGGGGTACCGTAGACCCAGCTGCTAGGGGCTCACCTAGGGGTACCGTGGACACAGCTGCTAGGGGCTCACAATGGGGTACCGTGGACCCAGCTGCAAGGGGCTCACAATGGGCTACCGTGGACACAGCTGCTAGGGTCTCACAATGGGGTACCGTGGATCCAGCTGCTAGGGGCTCACCTAGAGGTACCGTGGACCCAGCTGCTAGAGGCTCACCTAGGGGTACCGTGGACCCAGCTGCTCGGGGCTCACCTAGGGGTACCGTGGAACCAGCTGCTAGCGGCTCACCTAGGGGTACCGTGGAACCAGCTGCTAGCGGCTCACCTAGGGGTACCGTGGAACCAGCTGCTAGGGGCTCACCTAGGGGTACCGTAGACCCAGCTGCTAGGGGCTCACCTAGGGGTACCGTGGAACCAGCTGCTAGGGGCTCACCTAGGGGTACCGTGGAACCAGCTGCTAAGGGCTCACCTAGGGGTACCGTGGAACCAGCTGCTAGCGGCTCACCTAGGGGTGCTGCAATGCTGTAGCCTCTCATGGCGATGACTTCGCTGCTGCGGATCAGGTTGCAGTACCGAGCCACAGCCAGGTCCAGAGATGCTGCCTCTCCAATAAAGGCGTAGTTGCCTTCCTGGGTGCGTCGATTGCCCTCTTCCACTGAAGCCACACAACTCTTCTTCCTCTCCATATGCTGGTAGATGCGTCGGTAGGTGGGGTTGTTGGAGTTCTGGAAATGTGAGCGAAATGGGAACCGTAGAAATGCAAAATTGATAAGATTGATTTCGGCTGATGTTGTTGAGACATAAGCCGTTCTAGTTCAAGGTGTACACTTTCATCAGGAAACCCACCATGGAAGGGAATCTACAGAACTATGAACAGGTACAGATAACAAAATACATTTATTGACTTCCATTACGGAGCCAGATACCTGCCAAAAGGTTGAACATATGTATCGTTAGGATTTTAAGAAAATCCATATGTAAACTGTTAGGATTGTAAGAAAAGCCATGCGTTAAACATGAAACGTAAACTTGAAACGTAAACATGAAACGTAAACGTTGAAATAGATCTGGAAACGTACATACCCTATGTTACGACTATGAATTAAGATTTACACGTTCAATTCTTACTTTCCGTCTCCCTTTACTTGGTTACAAATCTTTTTTATGCGTACAAACATTTGTCAGTAATGTGGCATCTGCATGAACCGAACATAGCTAGTTCGGACATGAACCGAAGATAGCTAGTCGAAGTTAGCTAGTCAATCAACCAACTAAAGGACATGAACTGAATGTAGCTAGTCAAAGTTAGCTAGTCAATCAACCAACTAAAGGACATGAACTGAATGTAGCTAGTCGAAGTTAGCTAGTCAATCAACCAACTAAAGGACATGAACTGAATGTAGCTAGTTAAAGTTAGCTAGTCAATCAACCAACTAAAGGACATGAACTGAATATAGCTAGTCAAAGTTAGCTAGTCAATCAATCAACTCTAGCCCAGATGTTAGAGTTGCTTTGCAGCTTCCAGTTTAATTTCCAAAATAAAAGTCTAGAGCTTATTTTAGAACTGCATTCAATAACGACGTTATACTAGTAGATGACGTAGTGTAGGCTTAGGCCTTTAGCAAATTACTTGTGTGAGAATGATAAAGACACAGAAGAGTCTAGAATATCCGCCTGAGCTGCAAAATAGAAAGTAAATATGATTTAGGCTAGGCCTATTCCGCAATCTAAATATGCCATGCTGCTTGTGTTATTTAATGGCCAAATAATTGCATAATTAATTTTTATAGCAGTGTGGGGCTACTGTGGTGCTCATGTAACCTAATGAATCACACTGTTTCCAGTATTTAGGAGCATGGATTGTAGGTCTTATATTAGGCATTTTGACTGTTGTTTTAGTGAATTCCACTCTGCATGTAGACTTGCTATATCCATTTGCGTTGCACAATCCCATAACGCAGAGGCTATATCCATATCAATAAATGAGAGAAAACAATATATTTATTAAGTCTTGGCTATAACCTGTCCTGAGTGAAATAGCCAAGGGGTCCTAAATGGTCAAGATGATCTATAGCCTATTCTTATTGCCAGATCTTTCCTTAAATCAGCCTCTGCATGTGCTTCTTCAACTATTTTGTTTAAAATGTATTTAGAGGCTTGTGAGATAGGGTCTGTTTTTAAGGGGAGCCCTATAATACAAACTGTTATTAAACACAGAGTGCTAAAATTATTCCACAAGACACCATTATCCCTTACATGATAGCCTAAATTGCAATCCCTACAAGATGAAGGCTTATTTAAAAATATTTTTGGACAGGCCTAAATTAAACATTTAATTATTAAAGTGATAGGCTAAGAACTATGGATAATTTAGATCATTACACACAAGGATTTCAATAAACTAATGGATAAGACTGGATAAGACTGTTCTAATATCTTTGATTTAGTTCCTATTGCAACTCAGACAAACGACTGAATGACATACTGACTGACTGAACGGATGACATACTGACTGACTGAACGGATGACATACTGTCTGGCGGAACGGATGACATACTGTCTGGCTGAACGGATGACATACTGACTGGCTGAACGGATGACATACTGTCTGGCTGAACGGATGACATACTGTCTGGCTGAACGGATGACATACTGACTGATTGAACGGATGACATACTGACTGGCTGAACGGATGACATACTGTCTGGCTGAACGGATGACATACTGTCTGGCTGAACGGATGACATACTGACTGATTGAACGGATGACATACTGACTGGCTGAACGGATGACATACTGACTGGCTGAACGGATGACATACTGACTGGCTGAACGGATGACATACTGACTGGCTGAACGGATGACATACTGACTGGCTGAACGGATGACATACTGACTGGCTGAACGGATGACATACTGACTGGCTGAACGGATGACATACTGACTGGCTGAACGGATGACATACTGACTGGCTGAACGGATGACATACTGACTGACTGAACGGATGACATACTGACTGAACGGATGACATACGCGGAACGAAAGATGAATTAGATGTTCAAATATCTTGGAATGATGAGTTGCACGCATCATGCATGCTCTGCACTTTGTCTAGAAGGCAAATAGTCCTACATTACGGTATAATGACTATGGCTGCATGCCTCCATAAGGGCATCTTCTGAGGCTGAGGGGTGCTTTTAAGAAGACGCATGGTGCTGTGGTGCTGCATGGAGATCACAAGCTCTTCAACTGGGCAGTGGTGTCGTGATGGAGGGAAGAGAGACTACCTAAGACCACTGCAACAGAGTTATTGTAAAGTGTGGGAATTAGCTTATGCCAGACTCAGCCTACGTTTAACCTCTTCCTTGTTCATTTCAAAGTCTCATATAAATCAAGTCATATTATTTGAAATTCATATTAACCCCCCCTACTGAATATGCTTTGGCAAGATTTAGAGAGACGGCAAAAACAGATACTACTGGTTATGCTTCATTATTCCTGGTAGATACTACAGGTTATGCTTCTTTATTCCTGGTAGATACTACTAATTCTGAGTCATTATTCCTGGTAGATACTACTGGTTCTGCTTCATTATTCCTGGTAGATACTACTGGTTCTGCTTCATTATTCCTGGTAGATACTACTGGTTCTGCTTCATTATTCCTGGTAGATACTACTGGTTCTGTTTCATTATTCCTGGTAGATACTACTGGTTCTGCTTCATTATTCCTGGTAGATACTACAGGTTCTGCTTCATTATTCCTGGTAGATACTACTCGTTATGTTTCATTATTCCTGGTAGATACTACTGGTTATGATTCATTATTCCTGGTAGATACTACAGGTTATGCTTCATTATTCCTGGTAGATACTACTGGTAATGATTCATTATTCCTGGTAGATACTACAGGTTCTGCTTCATTATTCCTGGTAGATACTACTGGTTCTGCTTCATTATTCTGGTAGATACTACTGGTTATGATTTCAGACAGAGCCCAGAGAATGGGATGGTGCAATATTGAATTAGTCATATGTTGATAAGGTGCATGCAGGGGATGTCCACGTCACCCAGAGATTTGTCCATGCTGTAGAGAGACACTTAGCATACTGAAACTTCACTATTATAGGCATACTACCGGTAGTGTTATCTAGACCTGCTCTGGCAAATAAATTCATGACGTTAGCTACCTAAATGTGAAGTAAACTCAACTGAGGAGTATTAAAGAATGGAGACTTAACTTGAAAATGTGCAGGATACCTATTTCTGGTTTACCTGGCTTTTTAATACTGTGTTATTCTTGTTCAGGTAGCACTCCTCATAGGCCGTTTGGTGTACGTTTTTTTTGTTGGTGAGATGAAACTGTCAAAACTCAAAGGTATTATTGTACGTCAGAATTGCTACACAACATTTGTTCAAGCCTAAAATCTTGGTCCATAATCACAACATATGTTCACAGATGAAATTTCATGTTTGCGTTTCATGCATGGCTTTTCTTACGATCTTAACACTTTACATATGGATTTTCTTACAATCCTAACGATACATACGTTCAACCTTTTGGCAGGTATCTGGCTCCATACAACCTTGACGTTTACTAAGGAATAAATGTGTGGTTTCTTTTTCTTTTTAAAGCAACACATACTTTGAAGAAGTTGAACGTGGATCCCCCTTCGACTGTTCCGTAGTCGATCACGTCCTGTTTGGCCAGCTCCTCGAAGTTATTCACCGAGACGTGTTTGGAATCCGAGCGTAGCATGGCGTTAAAGTTGCTGAAGTAGAAGGCCAGGAGCACCACCGCGAACACCCACCAGATGGCGCTGATAACGCGACCAGACAGGCCTTTAGGGTGTGGGCCAGCACCTGAGAATGCAAAACACAAACATACATTATGTTTCATTTAATTATATGACTGAAACATAGAAATGGAACTGAAAACATATAGGGAACTTTTCTCACTCCATTGCTTTCATCTGGACAACACTAGAAAGGGTGCAAACTTTCATGTCTTCCTTATCCGTCTTAGTTTTCTCTTAAACTGAGCAATGTAGAAAAATATTTTTTTAAATAACTTAAAGATTATATAGATTTCTCATGCATGTAAGAGTAATAACACCTGCTGCGTTGAGACAATCCTTGTCTACATAGCAGGAACATAAACCCCTGTCCAGACTGGCGGACATATTTAGTGTACCCACAGTAAAGCAGATTCTATGGTGTTCTAGACTCTTCTAGTCTTCATAGTAGGAACAGAAACCCCTGTCTAGACTCCCTTATCCAAAATAGCATGGCTCCCTTTTACATGTGACATGGAAGCAGCGGTTTGACTCCGGGGGCGATTTGACTCATAGCTGTGTTACCTTGCAGGGTCAGGGCTCCAGTGATGTACCAGAAGCTGTGTAGGAGAGTGAAGCTGTGTTCGTCTGTCTCGGGGTCTGCCCACTCACAGGGGCTTATCCTGGTGTGGGCAGAAAAACAAAGTGAGCATTGAGATCCATCTTCTTCATTTTCTGGACAGCGGCCAAACCACATTCTTACAAAGAATGAATTAGCAGTGCAGTTTCTACTTCCGTTGACATACTTTTAACTACAATCTCCCACGCTATGGTTTGTATACTTGATGGACGTAGACTATATGTTCCATAGCATTACGCATCATTTCTATGTTGACATCTTTTTATGCAAGGGATGAATCCTAACTTCTATTTATATGCAAGTCAAATTCTCATTTAATCTCATTGACTTCAAAGGATGACTAAGTTAAATTTGATTTAAGTGGAAGTTAGGATTCCCCCCGAAGTGCCTAGTGTGGATAGCTAGCTAGGGGTTTGATTTGGAATGGGGCCAAGGAGATAATGATTTTTCACCTGACCACCAAATAAATGCAGAGGCCCGATTTGATGATCTAGTTTCGTTGGTGGAGTTTAAACACTTGATCGATGTATACATCATAGAAGAGTGTAGTTGTCTTTAGGACAGCTGTTTTTTAAGTCAAGACTTTCGTGTTTTTTAACATAATATGTAATTGTTGTACTGTATGTGTGTTTATAGTTTTGTTTAATGTTGCATTAATGTATGTAAGTTGTTTTGTCTGAAACGTTGTTGCCCCTGCTGCTATTGGACCAGGTCTCTCTTGGAAAAGAGATGTTATCTCAATGAGAAAAACCTGTATAAATAAAGGTAAAATAAAAACATTTAAAAAATAAGGTCGGAGATGATTATTTTAGCTTACCTAGCCACCAGATATATGCAGAGGCCGGTCACCAGGAAGGCCAGGAGGATGCCCACCCACATTTCGGTTGAGAAGGGGAAGAGGAAGCTGAGGGAGTGGCTCTCCTCGGAGCCCAGGTCCCTGCTCAGGATGAAACCAATGCCCGTCTGCATGAAGGGAGTGCTCATCTCCACCCCCTGCTCCCTGGTCGCTGTGAGGGTCAGAGAGGCAACCGCCAGGTTGGCCTCCTGAGAGACAGGAGGAGACAAGAGCACGCACGCACACACGCACACACACACACTCACACACACTCACACACACACACTCACACACACTCACACACACACACACACACACACACACACACACACACACACACACACACACACACGAGTAGGTTCAAAACAAACAGGAGTAGTGACACAGCGTGAATGAGTACTGTATATAGCCATGCACGGTCTACTTATTAACAAAAATCGTCAGGGGCGACAGGTAGCCTAGTGGTTAGAGTGTAGTGGCGGCAGGTAGCCTAGTGGTTAGAGTGTAGGGGCGGCAGGTAGCCTAGTGGTTAGAGTGTAGGGGCGGCAGGTAGCCTAGTGGTTAGAGTGTAGGGGCGGCAGGTAGCCTAGTGGTTAGAGTGTAGGGGCGGCAGGTAGCCTAGTGGTTAGAGTGTAGTGGCGGCAGGTAGCCTAGTGGTTAGAGTGTAGGGGCGGCAGGTAGCCTAGTGGTTAGAGTGTAGGGGAGGCAGATAGCCTAGTGGTTAGAGTGTAGGGGAGGCAGGTAGCCTAGTGGTTAGAGTGTAGGGGCGGCAGGTAGCCTAGTGGTTAGAGTGTAGTGGCGGCAGGTGGCCTAGTGGTTATAGTGTAGGGGCGGCAGGTAGCCTAGTGGTTAGAGTGTAGGGGGGTCAGGTAGCCTAGTGCTTAGAGCGTTGGACTAGTAACCGAAAGGTTGCAAGATCAAATCACTGAGCTGACAAGGTAAAAATATGTCGTTCTGCCCCTTAACAAGGCAGTTAACACACTGTTCCTAGCCCGTCATTGAAAATAAGAATTTATTCTTAACTGACTTGCCTAGTTAAATAAAAGGTAAAATAAAAAAAATTATAAATAAAGTCTGAATGATGCAACCTATCCCCCAGCATACCGTATACCACCACCTGGTACCTTCCATCCAATCCCCCAGCGTACCGTATACCACCACCTGATACCACCACCTGATACCTTCTGTCCAATCCCCCAGCGTACCGTATACCACCACCTGGTACCTTCTGTCCAATCCCCCCAGCGTACCGTATACCACCACCTGATACCTTCTGTCCAATCCCCCAGCGTACCGTATACCACCACCTGGTACCTTCCGTCCAATCCCCCAGCATACCGTATACCCTTCTGTCCAATCCCCCAGCGTACCGTATACCCTTCTGTCCAATCCCCCAGCGTACCGTATACCCTTCTGTCCAATCCCCCAGCGTACCGTATACCCTTCTGTCCAATCCCCCCAGCGTACCGTATACCCTTCTGTCCAATCCCCCCAGCGTACCGTATACCCTTCTGTCCAATCCCCCCAGCGTACCGTATACCCTTCTGTCCAATCCCCCAGCGTACCGTATACCCTTCTGTCCAATCCCCCCAGCGTACCGTATACCCTTCTGTCCAATCCCCCCAGCGTACCGTATACCCTTCTGTCCAATCCCCCCAGCGTACCGTATACCCTTCTGTCCAATCCCCTCAGCGTACCGTATACCCTTCTGTCCAATCCCCCCAGCGTACCGTATACCCTTCTGTCCAGGCCACTCACCCCTCGGACCACCTCCCCAATCATCCCCAACCAGTTGCCGCTCTCGTCCTGTTGCCCGTATTTTCCATCCTTCACCAGGTGCACGGTGTACTTGAAGTCCAACTTTTTGGCAATCTCCGCTAGCAGGTCAATGCAGTACCCCTCCAGCTCAGACCCTTGGGTCATAGTGTATGGTTCTTGCTGGTGGGAGTGAATCCAACAAGTGGATCATATTTTAAAACATGCACACTAGCATAGAGTTACATAAAATTAGCAGAGTGGCTATGTCATAGACCCTCATAAGACAGGAATATGCTGATAATGGCAGCCATCTTGGTCAGGGATTCATTCAAATGAGTCTAATTGATGAATGAATGAATGAATGGCAGTGTTCTATTTAATTCTATGTATACCAGTAAATCAACTGTTTTGTCATGTTACAATATTGAGAGCATAACGACATGGGGACTGGCCACGAATGGCTCCCTAAAATGGTGGAATCTAGTGTATGACGTCATCCGAGATCTATACTGAACGAAAATATGAATGCAACAATTTCAATGATTTTACTGCGTTACAGTTCATATAAGGAAATCAGTCAATTTAAATAAATTCATTGGGCCCTAATCCATGGATTTCACATGACTGGGGCAAGGGCGCAGCCAATCAGAATTAGTTTTTCCCCACAAAAGGGCTTTATTACAGACAGAAATACTTCTCAGATTCATCAGCTGTCCGGTTGGCTGGTCTCAGACCCATGAATGCACCTTATCAAAATTTCTGGGATCTTTTATTTCAACTCATGAACCCAACACTTTACAAGTTGCATTTATATTTTGTTCAGTATATGATCAGCTGCTTTTACACAGCCATCCTGAGATCCAATTCTGTCCACACTCGCATGTCAGATTTGCGCATTCACACCGCTGTATCCTCTGAAATAGCACACAGATGCAATACTAATTTCCTGCCATTGAGAACCACATATGAATGTGGAATAAAATTGGAACTCAAAAGATCAGATTCTATGTGTTTTTTTCTATTTAAACATTTTGGGGAAGAAGACTAAATGGTACCAGATCTTTCAATACATCGGAATTGGGCTGCTTGTGTAAACGCAGCCACAGTGTTGTTTGAACAAGTGTACTCAATTAAACTAATTTTGACAAGTATTAGCATGATGTATATATAATATCTTACCAATATAGTGGTGACGGATAACACCGGGGGCCCTGGAAGGACAAAAACAAAACATGAGAATCTCCACACACTGCTCTTCAGTGTGTCTGGGTAAATATATGAGAGAATGCCAAGAGTGTGCAACGCTGTCGTCAAGGTAAAGGGTGGCTATTTGAAGAATCTCACCTTTAAAATTGATTTTGATTTGTTACTACATGATTCCATATGTCATTTCATAGTTTTGATGTCTTCACTATTATTCTACAATGTAGAAAATAGTAAAAATAATGAAAAACCCTTGAAAGTGTAGGTGTGTCCAAACGTTTGACTGGTACTGTATATGTATGTACATGAAATGAGTTGCAAAATGAATATGAAATATAGTCAAGACGTTGACAAGGTTAAAAATAATGATTTTTAATTGAAATAATAATTGTGTCCTTCAAACTTTGCTTTTGTCAAAGAATCAGCAATTACAGCCTTCCAGATCTTTGGCATTCTAGTTGTCAATTTGTTGAGGTAATCTGAAGAGATTTCACCCCATGCTTCCTGAAGCACCTCCCACAAGTTGGATTGGCTTGATGGACACTTCTTACGTACCATACGGTCAAGCTGCTCCCACAACAGCTCAATAGGGTTGAGATCCGGTGACTGTGCTGGCCACTCCATTATAGACAGAATACCAGCTGACTGCTTCTTCCCTAAATAGTTCTTGCATAATTTGGAGCTGTGCTTTGGGTCATTGTCCTGTTGTAGGAGGAAATTGACTACAATTAAGCGCCGTCCACAGGGCGTTGCAATATGGAGCGATAGCTTTCCTTCTTCAAGATCCCTTTTACCCTGTACAAATCTCCCACTTTACCACCACCAAAGCACCCCCAGACCATCACATTGCCTCCACCATGCTTGACAGATGGTGTCAAGCACTCCTCCAGCATCGTTTAATTTTTTCTGCATCTCACGAATGTTCTTCTTTGTGATCCGAACACCTCAAACTTAGATTCGTCTGTCCATAACACTTTTTTCCAATCTTGCTCTGTCCAGTGTCTGTGTTCTTTTGACCATCTTAATCTATTATTGGCCAGTGTGAGATATGGCTTTTTCTTTGCAACTCTGCCTAGAAGGTCAGCATCCCGGAGTAGCCTCTTCACTGTTGACGTTGAGACTGGTGTTTTGCGGGTACTATTTAATGAAGCTGCCAGTTGAGGACTTGTGAGGCGTCTGTTTCTCAAACTAGACACTCTAATGTACTTGTCCTCTTGCTCAGTTGTGCACCAGGGCCACTCACTCCTCTTTCTATTTTGGTTAGAGCCAGTTTGCGCTGTTCTGTGAAAGGAGTAGTACACAGTGTTGTACAAGATCTTCAGTTTCTTGGCAATTTCTTGCATGGAATAGCCTTCATTTCTCAGAACAAGAAGAGACTGAAGAGGTTCAGAAGAAAGTGCTTTGTTTCTGCCCATTTTGAGCCTGTAATCAAACTCACAAATGCTGATGCTCCAGATACTCAACTAGTCTAAAGGCCAGTTTTATTGTTTCTTTAATTAGCACAACAGTTTTCAGCTGTACTAACATAATTGCAAAAGAGTTTTCTAATGATCAATTAGTTTTTCAAAATTATAAACTTGGATTAGCTAACACAACGTGCCATTGGAACACAGGAGTGATGGATGCTGATAATGGGCCTCTGTATGCCTATGTAGATATTCCATTAAAAAATTGTTTTTAAAATCAGCCGTTTCCAGTGTTGGTTCCGTTTTTCTGTGCTCCGTTTTATTTACTTAACAAATAAGGAACACTCAAAATGTGCACTTATAAATCATAACAATTTTAATCAAAATACAGCTGTAGACAGAAGTCAAAGATCAAACATCAGCCATACAACTGATGTCTCTCCTGAGTTCTGCCCCACAGGAAAAGTTAAAGTTGCTTTTATCATGCTTGTAGTCAACCCCCTGTGATGTCACTGCATACGTCATTACTTGCTACTCCTCAGACAAGCCCATGAATACACAGCTATAGAAACTTGCAAGAGATACAATAGTTCCAGTGTTTTCTAAGGCCTCAGCAGTAAATGTACACTCCCCCAAGTTGAATAATAGAGGTATGTCTGACTAGCCTCTTATCTCTTCTACTTCCCTGCAGGGCTCTTTGTTTATCTTCAAAATGCTTTCTCACAGACCTCCATTTCTTTATAAGAGGCAGAGACTTAAGAAAAGACTGTGGAACAATTCTAAAACCTAACAATGAAAAAATAAATAAATAATATATATATATAGTTAATCTGTAGTCGAGGACCCTATAAATGTAGAGGAGGGGGGGGTCCCATAGCCCATCCCCGTCTATTAATACAACATATAATCCATTTTTATAATACATCAAACATTTGGTGCAGCCCTATCATGACCCCAATTTGACCCCATCACCAGCAACAATAGTCATTTACAACATTAACAATGTCTACACTGTATTTCTGATCAATTTGATGTTATTTTAATGGACAAAAAAAAAGTGTTTTTCTTTCAAAAACAAGGACTCTTATAAGTGACCCCAAACTTATAACAGTAGTTTTAATATAAACTGATCACAAAAAGAAACGTCCTCTCATTGTCAGAGACTACTTTCTCTTCCATTTTGGGGGCAATGCAGGGGGACAGTAACGGGGTACCACAGGGCTGTGTTTCAAACCCCCTGTGGTGAGATTAAAGTGTGGTCCTACCCACCCTGTTCTGCCCTAAATACATGTTCTGGAACGAACCCCCCCACCAGAAGAGGGAAAGTCACCCTTTCCAATCCCCCTCCCTCTTTTAGACATTATGCATGGCGCTCAAACTTGTTTTCCTTGCCGTCGATTGACTGTGACCAATGCCATTTCAGCGTGTCCGCTTCAGGACCTAACAAGCCCTGCCAAAGTTGGAGGCGGGGAAGCGGAGGTGCCGGCGCAGTCGGGGTACTCCCTTGGTATCATATGGTGTCAGTGACACACTGACACGCATCAACAGTAATTTGTAAAAAGACCGCTGGCATTGACCTACAAGCCCACGGAGAGGCCAGTCATTTTGCGGGCTTGCCCCGAGCCATTGACTTCAAGCTCAATTGATTTATTATACTCTTTTGTTGGCCATGGCAGACATCCTCTCAGATTACTTGTGAGAAATTGTTGGCTGCCAGATCTGATGCTACCCTGGTGCTTTGAACGTGGTTCCAGCCGTCCAGCCTCGGTCAATGGGAAGAGTCAGATGTCGAGACACGAACCATTTTGGGGTGCCTTCCCACAGGCTAAAACATGCTGGGATGCTGGACGACTTTCAAAGGCTGGTTCTATTAAAGCTGCACTGCTCTAGAAGAGGCTATTGTCTGTCACAGCAGTATGTTTTCTAAATGTATTCATTTCATTCAACATTTTCCCCCAAAATTTCTATAAATAACCTAAGATATCTCAGAGGCGTCTTGACTACTTATACTATAAGACCACTAGGGGTCACTATAGTAGAACGGTTAACGAGTACCCTGCACAGCAGCAGGGAAAAGGGGATACCTAGTCAGTTGTACAACAATGCATTCAACTGAAATGTGTCTTCCGCATTTAACCCAACCCTTCTGAATCAGAGGAAGTGATACTGGGAGATGTTATTGTTTTTAATAAGGGACACAGCCTCGTCTCATTGACTAGAAATAAATGTAAATCTGGGACACTCAAATTAGTATGATATGTTAAGGCTATTTATCAACTTTTCAACTACTTAGCATGTTAGCTAACCCTTCCCCTAACTCTAATTCCTAAACTTGACCCTAACCTAGCTAACATTAGAAAGTTAACCACCAAGCTAAAGTTAGTCACAAATGAGAATTTGTGACATATCATTTGTGTTACAAATTCGTAACAAATTGGCCCCAACCACAGATATAGGATCTAACTTCACCATTAGGATTATTACCAACCTGACCCTGGATTTATGGCAATAATAGCAGCTTTACTGGGAATACCTGTTCCTAGGAATACCTGCTCCTTCCATAACAGACTGACCAGGTGAAAGCTATGATCCCTTATTGATGTCACTTACTAAAACACTTCAAATCAGTGTAGATGAAGGAGAGGAGACAGGTTGAGGAAGGATTTTTAAGCATTGAGACATGGAATGAATGTGTATGTGTGCCATTCAGAGGGTGAATGGGCAAGACAAAATATTTAAGTGCCTTTGAACGGGGTATTGTAGTAGGTGCCAGGAGCATTGGTTTGAATGTGTCAAGAACTGCAACGCTGCTGGGTTTTTCACACTCAACAGTTTCCCGTGTGTATCAATAATGGTCCACCAAAGGACATCCAGCCAATTTGACACAGATGTGGGAAGCAATTGAGTCAACATGGGCCAGCAGCCCTGTGGAACGCTTTTGACACCTCGTTGTCCATGCCCTGACGAATTGAGGCTGTTCTGAGGGCAAATGGGGGTGCAACTCAATATTAGGAAGGTGCTCCTAATGTTTTGTACACTCAGTGTATACCATGTGATATATTTACCTGCAGTGCAAACAGCTAGCAGTGCCACCACACACACAACCGATCCGGTAAACGCTTTCATGTCGTCACCTTCTGAACCTGAGAATTAAAAGGCGAAAACACAGATCTCATTGACAAAGTTAAACTGTATAATAGATTTTTACATAATTTATTTTGTTGATTAGAAGCTCATTCATTTCAGTTTGTATCAACAGATATGTGAGTGTAATAAAAACTTGAACATTGTAAGCTGTGTGTCAAATTAAGTTAAGCAAACTGACAATTCGTCTAGAAATAATAATGATACATGTCCAGAGGTCAGATGGGAGTTATACATAGTAAAATATATACAGTACCAGTCAAACATTTGGACACAACTATTTATTCAAGGGTTTTTCTTTTTTTGTACTATTTTCTACATTGTAGTATAGTGAAGACATCACAATTATGAAATAACACATATGGAATCATGTAGTAACAAAAAAAAAGTGTTAAACAAATCAAAATATACTTTATATTTGAGATTCTTCAAAGTAGCCACCCTTTGCCTTGATGACAACTTCGCACACTCTTGGCATTCTCTCAACCAGCTTCATGAGGAATGCTTTTCCAACAGTCTTGAAGGAGTTCCCACATATGCGGAGCACTTGTTGCCTGCTTTTCCTTCACTCTGCAGTCCTACTCATCCCAAACCATAATGCAGCACTCCATCACTCCCCTCCTTGATAAAATAGCCCTTACACAGCCTGGAGATGTGTTTTGGGTCATTGCCTGTTGAAAAACAAATGATAGTCCCACTAAGCGAAAACCAGATGGGATCGCTGCAGAAGGCTGTGGAAGCCAAACTGGTTAAGTGTGCCTGGAATTCTAAATAAATCACTGACAGTGTCACCAGCAAAGCACCCCCACACCATCACATCTCCTCCTCCATGCTTCATGGTGGGAACAACACATGCGGAGGTCATCCTTTCACCTACTCTGCTTCTCACAAAGACAAAAATCTCAAATTTGGACTAAGACGAAAGGACAGATTTCCACCGGTCTAATGTCCATTGCTCATGTTTCTTAGCCCAAGCAAGTCTCTTCCTTCTTATTGGTGTCCTTTAGTAGTGGTTTCTTTGCTGCAATTCGACCATGAAGGGGTGATTCATGCAGTCTCCTCTGAACAGTTGATGTTGAGGTGTCTGTTACTTGAACTCTGTGAAGCATTTATTTGGGCTGCAATCTGAGGCTGGTAACTCTAATGAACTTATCCTCTGCAGCAGAGGTAACTCTGGGTCTTCCTTTTCGGTGGCGGCCTCATGAGAGTCAGTTTCATCATAGCGCTTGATGGTTTTTGCGACTGCACTTGAAGAAACTTTCAAAGTTCTTGACATTTTCCGTATTGACTGACCTTCATGTCTTAAAGTAATGCCGGACTGTTGTTTCGCTTTGCTTATTTGAGCTGTTCTTGCCATAATATGGACTTGGTCTTTTACCAAATAGGGCTATCTTCTGTATACCACCCCTATCTTGTCACAACACAACTGATTGGCTCAAACACATTAAGGAAAGAAATTCCACAAATTAACTTTTAACAAGGCACTGAAATGCATTCCAGGTGACTACCACATGAAGCTGGTTTTGAGAATGCCAAGAGTGTGCAAAGCTGTCAAGGCAAAGGGTGGCTACTTTAAAGAATCTAAAATATGTTTTCATTTAACACTTTTTTGGTTACTACATGATTCCATATGTGTTATTTTAGTGTTGTCTTCACTATTATTCTACAATGTAGGAAATAGTAAAAATAAAAACCCTTGAATGAGTAGGTGTCCAGACTTTTGACTGATATGTATATATATTTATTTTATCAGATTGAGGGTAATATTGGCTTAGGTTATAGCAATCGGATTTCATGTAGGACTTTTTAACAAATGCTTTTTTGCTAACCAAGCTTTCCAAATTGTGTATTGGAACTCACTGACAGACCACACCTAGAGATTGGGTTGTAGTTACAACACATGGTTCGCTCTATCTGGTTCGTCACAAGGTTCAAATTCAACTTTATTTCAAATAAAAACATTGGACGTCCTACACCAGAATTTCCCAATAAATTCTAATTTGGGGGTCATAATGCAAAGGAAATGTAATAGACCATGCCTCATCTCACGGCACATAAACTTCAACAATAAGGCACGAGGAGGTGTAGTATATGGCCAATATACCATGTGTAAGGGCTGATCTTAGGCACGAGAGCAGTTAAATATATATATATATATATATATATATATATATATATATATATAGTTTTGTCATTCCCGTGGTATACGGTCGAATATACCACGGCTGTCAGCCAATCAGCATTCAACGCTCGAACCACCCAGTTTATAATTATTAATAGATGACACATGGAAGAGAATGTTTATAAATGTTTTTTAGTAAGTACAACAGCAATAAGATGCTGCCAATCAAAATTCACTAGTAAATAGTACTGTCTGAATAATCTAGGAAAAAGTCCAACAAGGATTCCTTACCTTAGATGATCTGTCCTACGTGGTAGAGAAGTGGAAGGATGGAAACAAAGTAGTGAATGAAGAGGGCCGGTTGGGAGCAGTTTAAAGAGAGGGGGGCAGATATCACACGACTCACATTTATAAAGGGGTTGGACATGGAAGGACGACAGCGAGTTGCATCCCAATAAATCTCTGCTTTCTCCCAAAGTGTGCACTTGTTCACTTCCCTTGGTACAAATGCTAGCTTAGCAGCTTTATAGAGTTGCTACACATCAAGATGGCCAGGTTACATAAGAGAGAGCCCCAACATCTCCCTATTTAAGTGAATGTGTGACAATCCAGATGGATGGGCATGTTGTCAGGTTACCGAAGAGAGCCCCCAAAATCTCCCTATTTAAGTCCATGTGTGACAATCCAGATGGATAGGCATGTTGTCAGGTTACCGAAGAGAGCCCCCAACATCTCCCTATTTAAGTCCATGTGTAACAATTCGGTAATAACTGTACTTGTATTATCTGTAGACTGAATCCCGTCTGTACACTATGATCACAACTTAACCAAGCAGCAGGCCACTGTGACTGGTTCTCTAATTTGGAACTACAGGCTGTGAGTCTTGGATTGCTGCACACTAGCAGCTTAGAGTGATGCATATCAAGATGACAAGGCTTGTTTTTGTCAGGTTACACAAGAGTCCCTCTCATCCTGCCTTATTGGCAGCCAAGGGAACAGATACTGTTCCCAGAAATCAGGGGGGAAGAGCGGCGCAATGAGGGGCAGATTTCTGACCTTGACGAATCCTTTGGGAATCATCAGGAGGTTGGTACCAGAGGGAAGATATGTGGTCACTGAAAACAAGTGTCCTATTCTTTAAGCTAACTCTAAAAGGAGTTATTTGCAGAACAACAGTGCTAGAGGGAGAGATATCTGTTTGTAGAATAATTATTTTGAGGAAGTGGCCAGAGTTAGTGCAGAATAACAGATCTAAAAAATCTTGATGAGGTAACAAGTTGTTTTTTCTGTCCTAGTTAATTGGTAAAGAGCTGAATGAAGGTTCAACCTGTTTATTTTGGTATTGGGCAGAGTTAGCTTGTTCGGTTAGTTTATGTTAATCCCCTTGACAACATCCAAGAGACTTGAATAACTCTATTCAATAATCAGAGAAGTACTTATTAGTTACCCAAGCAGCCCATTCAAATTAACTAAATAGATTAACACAGGGCAATTAACTCGTCTTTTTCATGTTGTATACTTTAAAAGAACGCCTGGGACTCTGGCAACAGAAGGTGAATTCATATAGAGGAGTTCAGTCTCAAACTTTATTTACTTAATTCCATACATCTCTATTTTTTCCACAGAAATCCAAAAGTTGTGAGCTCGGAGTTATGGGGGGCTGGAGTTTGGTGTGAGGCATTCAAGTCCCGGTGACACTATCATTCCCTCAGTTCAGTAGTGACTCAAAAGGGCTCCAGATTGAACCATGGCCAACCGACTTGATAAATATGGTTTGAAGAGGGGAGTCGAAGTGCCCTTGGAATCCTAATGAAGCAGTCTTTTGTGAAGCCTTTCCCAGTACAAAATAAGCGGCCTGGCTATAGCCAACAGCTCCACCAGAGGTGTCCGTTGCCTTGGCAACGCCAGACTAAAAAAATGTTGACGGTCGACTGTTGTCCGTTGAGTGACAGGTCAGCAGAGCGAAAGTATAAACGAGGCTTTAACCGTCTAAACACTAGGCTTCTGGTGCTTTGCAAAAATGTAGCATAACCCTTTTCTCATCCTTTAGCAAGCAAGGCATTAGTTCCTGGATGACATTTAAAGCCTTTTGATGGCCTTGAGGGCTTTAAGCCTTAAAAAGTTGTAGTTCAGTTAAAGTGTGATGACAACATTTTATCTTCCAAAATCTTGGAGTCGCAAATGTAATAGAAAGGATGATGTTTGTTTTAAAAAAAATTATATATATACTGCTCAAAAAAATAAAGGGAACACTTAAACAACACATCCTAGATCTGAAAGAAAGAAATAATCTTATTAAATACTTTTTTCTTTACATAGTTGAATGTGCTGACAACAAAATCACACAAAAAGAATCAATGGAAATCCAATTTATCAACCCATGGAGGTCTGGATTTGGAGTCACACTCAAAATTAAAGTGGAAAACCACACTACAGGCTGATCCAACTTTGATGTAATGTCCTTAAAACAAGTCAAAATGAGGCTCAGTAGTGTGTGTGGCCTCCACGTGCCTGTATGACCTCCCTACAACGCCTGGGCATGCTCCTGATGAGGTGGCAGATGGTCTCCTGAGGGATCTCCTCCCAGACCTGGACTAAAGCATCCGCCAACTCCTGGACAGTCTGTGGTGCAACGTGGCGTTGGTGGATGGAGCGAGACATGATGTCCCAGATGTGCTCAATTGGATTCAGGTCTGGGGAACGGGCGGGCCAGTCCATAGCATCAATGCCTTCCTCTTGCAGGAACTGCTGACACACTCCAGCCACATGAGGTCTAGCATTGTCTTGCATTAGGAGGAACCCAGGGCCAACCACACCAGCATATGGTCTCACAAGGGGTCTGAGGATCTCATCTCGGTACCTAATGGCAGTCAGGATTCCTCTGGCGAGCACATGGAGGGCTGTGCGGCCCCCCAAAGAAATGTCACCCCACACCATGACTGACCCACCGCCAAACCGGTCATGCTGGAGGATGTTGCAGGCAGCAGAACGTTCTCCACGGCGTCTCCAGACTCTGTCACGTCTGTCACGTGCTCAGTGTGAACCTGCTTTCATCTGCGAAGAGCACAGGGCGCCAGTGGCGAATTTGCCAATCTTGGTGTTCTCTGGCAAATGCCAAACGTCCTGCACGGTGTTGGGCTGTAAGCACAACCCCCACCTGTGGACATCGGGCCCTCATACCACCCTCATGGAGTCTGTTTCTGACCATTTGAGCAGACACATGCACATTTGTGGCCTGCTGGAGGTCATTTTGCAGGGCTCTGGCAGTGCTTCTCCTGCTCCTCCTTGCACAAAGGCGGAGGTAGCGGTCCTGCTGCTGGGTTGTTGCCCTCCTACGGCCTCCTCCACATCTCCTGATGTACTGGCCTGTCTCCTGGTAGCGCCTCCATGCTCTGGACACTACGCTGACAGACACAGCAAACCTTCTTGCCACATTACTTAACTATAAGTATTTGGTCAATAACAAAAGTTTCTCAATACTTTGTTATATACCCTTTGTTGGCAATGACACTGGTCAAACGTTTTCTTTAAGTCTTCACAAGGTTTTCACAGACTGTTGCTGGTATTTTGGCCCATTCCTCCATGCAGATCTCCTCTAGAGCAGTGATGTTTTGGGGCTGTCGCTGGGCAACACAGACTTTCAACTCCCTCCAAAGATTTTCTATGGGGTTGAGATCTGGAGACTGGTTAGGCCACTCCAGGACCTTGAAATGCTTCTTACGAAACCACTCCGTTGCCCAGGCGGTGTTTTTGGGATCATTGTCATGCTGAAAGACCCAGCCACGTTTTATCTTCAATGCCCTTGCTGATGGAAGGAAGTTTTCACTCAAAATCTCACGATACATGGCCCCATTCATTCTTTCCTTTACACGGATCAGTCGTCCTGGTCCCTTTGCAGAAAAACAGCCCCAAAGCATGATGTTTCCACCCCCATGCTTCACAGTAGGTATGGTGTTCTTTGGATGCAACTCAGCATTCTTTGTCCTCCAAACACGACGAGTTGAGTTTTTACCAAAAGGTTCTATTTTGGTTTCATCTGACCATATGACATTCTCCCAATCCTCTTCTGGATCATCCAAATGCTCTCTAGCAAACTTCAGACGGGCCTGGACATGTACTGGCTTAAGCAGGGGGACACGTCTGGCACTGCAGGATTTGAGTCCCTGGCGGCGTAGTGTGTTACTGATGGTAGGCTTTGTTACTTTGGTCCCAGCTCACTGCAGGTCATTTACTAGGTCCCCCCGTGTGCTTCTGGGATTTTTGCTCACCGTTCTTGTGATCATTTTGACCCCACGGGGTGAGATCTTGCGTGGAGCCCCAGATCGAGGGAGATTATCAGTGGTCTTGTATGTCTTCCATTTCCTAATAATTGCTCCCACAGTTGATTTCTTCAAACCAAGCTGCTTACCTATTGCAGATTCAGTCTTCCTAGCCTGGTGCAGGTCTACAATTTTGTTTCTGGTGTCCTTTGACAGCTCTTTGGTCTTGGCCATAGTGGAGTTTGGAGTGTGACTGTTTGAGGTTGTGGACAGGTGTCTTTTATACTGATAACAAGTTCAAACAGGTGCCATTAATACAAGTAACGAATGGAGGACAGAGGAGCCTCTTAAAGAAGAAGTTACAGGCCTGTGAGAGCCAGAAATCTTGCTTGTTTGTAGGTGACCAAATACTTATTTTCCACCATAATTTGCAAATAAATTCATAAAAAATCCTACAATGTGATTTTCTGGATTTTTTTTTCTCATTTTGTCTGTCATAGTTGACGTGTACCTATGATGAAAATTACAGGCCTCTCATCTTTTTAAGTGGGAGAACTTGCACAATTGGTGGCTGACTAAATACTTTTTTGCCCGTGTGTGTGTGTGTGTGTGTGTGTGTGTATGTATGTATGTATGTATATATATGGCATGTATTGTGGACCGAGTCATTGTTCTGGAACATTTCTCGCCATCAGGGAGTGTGATGAACTACGCCAATGAGGTTGGGAGAGGTGATGGTTGGTCAACACAGTCCAGGCAGGCAGTTCATAATGAGGTTGGGAGAGGTGATGGTTGGTCAACACAGTCCAGGCAGGCAGTTCATAATGAGGTTGGGAGAGGTGATGGTTGGTCAACACAGTCCAGGCAGGCAGTTCATAATGAGGTTGGGAGAGTTGATGGTTGGTCAAAACATTCCAGCCAAGCAGTCAGTCCATTATTATGGCAGCTAGCGAAGCCGCATTGCCAAAACCGAGCGCTTTTACATGGGGAAAGGGGGATACCTAGTCAGTTGTCCAACTGAAGGTATTCAACTGAAATGCATCTTCCGCATTTCAGAGAGGTGCGGGGGTGGGGGGCTGCCATAACCGGCATCCACGTCTTCGGAGCCCAGGGAACAGTGGGTTAACTGCCTTGCTCAGGGGCAGAACAGATTTTTATATTGTCAGCTCAGGGATTCGATCCAGCAACGACACCGGTGACCCCGCACATCGACTCTGTGCCGGTACCCCGAGGAAATATAGCCCCGATATTGTTATTTACTGCTGCTCTTTAATCATTTGTTACTTTTATTTTTTTCTTACTCTTAAAGCATTGTTGGTTAAGGGCTTGTGTTTTAAGTAAGCATTTCACTGTAAAGGTCTACACCTGTTGTATTCGGCACGAGACAAATAAAATTTGATTTGGCCCAATGCTCTAACCACTAGCCTACATGGTGCAACCATGTCAACTTTTGTAGGGATAAGTTCAACTGGCTGCCCATTTTGTTGGAATATAAATCTCCGGTCCAAACACTGAGACAAAAGTGCGACGTTGAATTAACAAAATAAGCTTGTTTAATATACAGGAGCTTTATTCAGTTCATAATTACATCTGGTTTTTACTTCAATATTGTTCCTAAAGTTTTGCAGAGAACTGGCATGGCAGTGCAAACAGTACAGAACAAATAAACATGCTTGGAAATGGGATCAATGCTATCTGGTTGAGTATCTACAAAGACAGTGTAACCAATCATCATTCAACAGCCTGAACACTGAGCAAGACAAGAAGTCGTCGACAGATCAGTTCCCATATAAAAAACGTTTTTTGTATAATAAAATAAGAGAGACGTACATAAGTGTTTAAAAAGCATGCAGTCAAATAAAAAACAGGTAGCGGGAGTAGAGTCTTGATGGTAAAAACAACACTCCCACTGTGTTGTCTAGAATAAAATAACAGTTCTCCAAATCGCTGGCAGCTCACTCAAATCACACTTCACTGTACTCACAAAAAAAGTTAAAGTTGGATTTAAGACTTTTTAGCGGAAAAAAAATAATTGTTGCCATTTTCTCTTATTCTTTTCAGTAAAGACTCCACATTGACTAAACAACAATCTTTAAAAAAAAAAATCCATAATCTGCAATATATTACACTTGTTTAAGTTGTTTAAAAATGTTGCTAGCACATGTTTGGGCTACTGGTGATATATAATGAGTTAACACAGTATTATTCAATCTTAAAAGACATGCTCAAGAACTTTGGCGACTAGTATGTATTTTATAAACCTCACACTTTGGGCTGGATGTGTCAACGTGTAAATCATACATGCATGATCTATGAGAATAATTACTGTCTAACCTCAAATTTGCCACGAAATCTCTAGTTTGAAAGCTGGAAGGTGTGCGGTGCCATTTTCCCTACATTTTTCCCCACATGGGTCAGCCCCCTAGCAATTCAAGTTCAAGCCAATGAGCTTCAGCCCCTCGCCATTTGAGTAACAGCTAGCAAGATGCACACACAGCAGAGAGAGAGCTAAGACGTGATGCACATATCTGCACGTGTCGTAATACACAATTTTCGGGGACAAGTTTTGTCTCATGAGCGCTACTTTCAGAACTACTGGCTCAATAAATATGTAAAAAAACAAAAACAGAACATCTCTACACATTTTAAAAGTACAGTATATACATATCGTTAAAATTTGAAGTTTAAAAAGGGTTTTAGAATAGTAAAACTCCACTAATGGTTGTCTATTGCTACTTTAGGATCAGCTCAACTCACAATGAATACTCAAAACATAACAAGTCTTTGAACCTAGACAGTCAGGCATATAAAAACTTGGAAGTCACTGTGTACCTAGACAGTCAGGCATATACAAACATGGACGTCACTGTGTACCTAGACAGTCAGGCATATACAAACATGGACGTCACTGTGTACCTAGACAGTCAGGCATATACAAACATGGACGTCACTGTGAACCTAGACAGTCAGGCATATAGAAACATGGACGTCACAGTTTACCTAGACAGTCAGGCATATACAAACATGGAAGTCACGGTTTACCTAGACAGTCAGGCAGGCATTGCTTTTTCAATCACATTCCAACATTCCTCATTTGGTGCAAACAAATGAGTGCATTGGTAAAGGTTGCTTTCATTAGACAACTCATTGCTGTTTCTATTATTTCTGAGCAATTACTTGGTGTTTGTTGTGACCATTGTAGTAAAAATGACTAGTCTATCCTTTGTGACCAGCTAGGCATTTGCTGTGTATAGGTGTTCATAGTTGATGTGAGTTACTGAGCAGCGAACACATTGATCAGAGTAAAACTGTGCTTGTGACTGTCTGGAAGTAGTATTATTCTGCTTGATTAAATACATTTAAAAACACATCCTATCAAGATATACAGAATGTCATTTCTTTAAAAATTACAATTTACCTTCCTAGAAAGCTGGATGGAATTTTAAATGAGTTATGCTTCAGTGTCTCTCTCACGCTCAGTTCCAAAATGAGTCTGATTCTCAGAGCTTGAGCATGAAAAAGACCTCGTTGTTGTCAGAGTTCAGGGAGGTCTGGGACTGTCTGTTGGGGGGCCCTGGGGGGCTGAGCTGGCTCAGCAGGTCCAGGCTTGTGCAGGGGCTCCGGGCTACGCAGCACGCCCCCTCCGGGTTCCCCCGCTCCTCCATGGGGCTACCGCCACCGCTAATGCTAGCATTAGCAGCGCCAGTAGCAGGGTGGGACTGGTTGAGACCCTGCAGCCTCTGCCTCTCTTGGGCCTGCTTGGCCCTGTTGGCGATGTAGCGCACCCTACTCTGGCTCCGGGACGACGTCCTCCGTAGCAGGGGCTCCTCCTGAGGCTCCTCCAGGGGTACCTGGGGGGCGAAGTCGTGAGCAGTCAGGGGCTCCACGTCGGTCAGCCTCCTCAGCTGCTCAGTTAAGTAGCTGGGCAGCCGGGGCCTCTGGGGATTATGGTTATGGTAACCCTGCCTCAGGTCGTTCCGGGAAGGCCTAATGATGAAGCTGCGGGTGATGCTGCGGTACTTGCTGTCAAAGTTGCAGGCAATGTCATCCGACGTCAAGTCCCCCAGGCTCTTAGACATAGAGGCCACGGTATCCAGGGGGCTGGTGGCGGCAGCAGCAAGGGCTGCTGCAGCAGAGGGCTTCTTGGCTGGAGGGGAGGAATGCTTCAGCCCTTCCATGTAGAGGCGGCTCCAGGTGTGCCTCCTCTGGGTTATTCTGCTGGGTGAGTCCACTGGAGGCTCCCTGGGGGCGCCAAGGGGTCTGGGCTGCAGTTCGTCTTCTGGTTCCCCCAGGTGGCCCTGCAGGAGGTTGGGGTTGGACTTGCTGACCTGCAGCGTCTCGAAGGAGGCTATGGCAGAGCGTGGCCGGTTGACCCAGGAGGGTGGGTCCGGGAAGATGTTGTCGCCCGGGGAGGTTCCGTTGCTCAGACAGGTGAGGCTCTTCCTGGCCAGATTGGGCAGGGACAGGTCAATGACGGTGTCGTTGGACGATATGCTGGAGGATGAGGACACGCTGTCTCTGTGGCTGCCTGGCTTGGGCTCCAGCTTGCTCCACAGCCGGTCGTTCAGGGTGGCGTCGGTGCACACCTCTGGCATGGCTGATGACTGCTGCTGCTCCCCAGCCACCGCCTGCACGTGGTCCTCGATTTTGGTCCTTCTGACAGGCGTGTTCAACGGGCTGCTGCCAAACAGAGCTCTCAGGGCCTGGACTTTCAGAGGGCTGGCGTCTACAGAGGGGTAGGCGAGAGCAACAGGGGACTCTGCAGTTGGCTCAGTCTTAAGCTCGGCATCGTCCTTTGTGTGGCCTGACTGAGTATACGGTGCTTCCGCTCGGCTTGGAGATTGCTCCATGAGTGACGAGGTGCCATCATCGACCCGGGGGTCTCTGCTGTACTGTGAGGGTTTCAGGTCTTTGGGGTCATGTGTCAAAGGGGCCGAGGTAGTACTGTGAAGGGCAGGTGGTCTCTTGTTGTCCCCCCTACCGTTGACGGGACCCTCCTCCCCCCTACCGTTGACGGGACCCTCCTCCCCCCTACCGTTGACGGGACCCTCCTCCCCCTTACCGTTGACGGGACCCTCCTCCCCCTTACCGTTGACGGGACCCTCCTCCCCCTTACCGTTGACGGGACCCTCCTCCCCCTTACCGTTGACAGGACTGTCCGCCTCACTCTTAGAAGCCGGGGATGAGGTGAAGATGGTGATTGCTGTGGATATAGGGAGCGGTGGACGTGGGGAGTGACGGGTGGATGAGTGGTCTGCTGGAGTGGAAGAGGAGTGAGTGAGATGGCGGTCCCCCAGTTCATCAGAGATTGGTGCGAGCAGTCGAATAGGGGGAGCTGGTCTCTGCACTGTGTAATGGTCTGGGGGAGGGGAGAAGAGAAACACAAGATCTGTAAGCACAGGACTACATTCATTATCAACAGTCAAAATTATTACTACAAGTAGCATACTGTTCGTATAGTATCATTATGTGGGTCTTATGATGCATACAGCATATACAGTCGTGGCCAAAAGCTTTGAGAATGACACAAATATTAATTTTCAAAGTCTGCTGCCTGAGTTTGTATTATGACAATTTGCATATACTCCAGAATGCTATGAAGAGTGATCAGATGAATTGCAATTAATTGCAAAGTCCCTCTTTGCCATGCAAATGAACTGAATCCCCAAAAACATTTCCACTGCATTTCAGCCCTGCCACAAAAGGACCAGCTGACATCATGTCAGTGATTCTCTCGTTAACACAGGTGTGAGTGTTGACGAGGGCAGGGCTGGAGATCACACTGTCATGCTGATTGAGTTCGAATAACAGACTGGAAGCTTCAAAAAGGAGGGTGGTGCTTGGAATCATTGTTCCTCCTCTGTCAATCATGGTTACTTGCAAGGAAACACGTGCCGTCATCATTGCTTTAACCTGTTGAGGACAGACGTTCCGCTAGCGGAACCCTGTTCCGCCTGCGGAACCCTGTTCCGCCTGCGGAACCCCTAGCCAACAGCCAATGGCATCGCACGGCGCGTAATACAAAACCAACTAAAGTACCACAATTAAATTCTCTCAAACAATCAACTATTTTACACAATTTTAAAGATAAGACTCGTTAATCCAACCACATTGTCCGATTTCAAAAAGGCTTTACAGCGAAAGCAAAACATTAGATTATGTTAGGAGAGTACATAGGCACAAATAATCACACAGCCATTTTCCAAGCAAGCATATATGTCACAAAAACCCAAACCACAGCTAAATGCAGGACTAACCTTTGATGATCTTCACCAGATGACACTCCTAGGACATTATGTTATACAATACATGCATGTTTTGTTCAATCAAGTTCATATTTATATCAAAAAACAGCTTTTTACATTAGCGTGTGATGTTCAGAACTAGCATACCCACCGAAAACTTCCGGTGAATTTACTAAATTACTCATGATAAACGTTGACAAAATACATAACAATTATTTTAAGAATTATAGATACAGAACTCCTTTATGCAATCGCTATGTCAGATTTTAAAATAGCTTTTCGGCGAAAGCACATTTTGGAATAATCTGAGTACATAGCTCGGCCTTCCCGGCTAGCTATTTTGACATCCGCCAACTTCGGGGTCACCTACACTCAGAATTACTATTAGAAAAATTGGATTACCTTTGCTGTTCTTTGTCAGAATGCACTCCCAGGACTTCTTCTTCAATAACAAATGTTGGTTTGGTTCCAAATAATCCATAGTTATATCCAAATACCTCCGTTTTGTTCGTGCGTTCAGGTCACTATCCGAAGGGTAACGCGCGAGCCCATATCGTGACCAAAAAATTCAAAATATTCCATTACCGTACTTAGAAGCATGTCAAACGCTGTTTAAAATCATTTTTTATGCTATTTTTCTCGTAAAATAGCGATAATATTCCAACCGGGCAACGTTGTATTCATTCAAAGACTGAAAGAAAAACATGGCGAGTTCTCGTGACCGCGCATCTCCAGTCTCACTGTCCCCAGGCTGACCACTTACAAACTCTGCTCCTATACTTTGCCCAGAGACAGCAGACACCCCATTCCACTTTCTGGCGGCTTTAGAGAGCCAATGGAAGCCTTAGAAAGTGTCACGTTACAGCACAGATGCTGTAATGTCGATAGAGATGCAACAGAAGGACAACAAATTGTCAGACAGGGCACTTCCTGTATGGAATCTTCTCAGGTTTTGGCCTGCCATATGAGTTCTGTTATACTCACAGACACCATTCAAACAGTTTTAGAAACTTTAGAGTGTTTTCTATCCAAATCTACTAATTACATGCATTTTCTAGTTTCTGGGCAGGAGTAGTAACCAGATTAAATCGGGTATGTTTTTTATCCGGCCGTGAAAATACTGCCCCCTATCCCAAAGAAGTTAAACAAAAAGGGCTTCACAGGCAAGGATATTGCTGCCAGTAAGATTGCACCTAAATCTACCATTTATCGGATCATCAAGATCTTCATGGAGAGAGGTTCAAATGTTGTGAAGAAGGCTTCAGGGCGCCCAAGAAAGTCCAGCAAGCGCCAGGACTGTCTCCTAAAGTTGATTCAGCTGTGGGATCGGAGCAACACCAGCACGGAGCTTGCTCAGGAATGGCAGCAGGCAGGTGTGAGTGCATCTGCACGCACAGTGAGGCGAAGACTTTTGGAGGATGGCCTGGTGTCACGAAGGGCAGCAAAAAAATACCACTTCTCTCCAGGAAAAACATCAGAGACAGACGGATATTCTGCAAAAGGTACAGGGATTGGACTGCTGAGGACTGGGGTAAAGTCATTTTCTCTGATGAATCCCCTTTCCGATTGTTTGGGGCATCTGGAAAAAAGCTTGTCCGGAGAAGATAAGGTGAGCGCAACCATCAGTCCTGTGTCATGCCAACAGTAAAGCATCCTGAGACCATTCATGTGTGGGGTTGCTTCTCAGCCAAGGGAGTGGGCTCAATTTTGCCTAAGAACACAGCCATGTATAGAGAATGGTACATTTTTTACATTTTAGTCATTTAGCAGACGCTCTTATCCAGAGCGACTTACAGTAGTGAATACATACATTTCAATTTCATGCATTTTTCTTTTTTTTGTACTGGCCCCCCGTGGGAATTGAACCCACAACCCTGGCGTTGCACACACCATGCTCTACCAACTGAGCCACAGGGAAGGCTAAAGAGAATGAGAGACATTTGACTTTTTGTCAACACATCCTCCGAGATCAACTTCTCCCAACCATCCAGGAACAGTTTGGTGACGAACAATGCCTTTTCCAGCATGATGGAGCACCTTGCCATAAGGCAAAAGTGATAACTAAGTGGCTTGGGGAACAAAACATCGATATTTTGGGTCCATGGCCAGGAAACTCCCCAGACCTTAATCCCATTGAGAACTTGTGGTCAATCCTCAAGAGGCGGGTGGACAAACAAAAACCCACAAATTCTGACAAACTCCAAGCATTGATTATGCAAGAATGGGCTGCCATCAGTCAGGATGTGGCCCAGAAGTTAATTGACAGAATGCCAGGGCAGATTGCAGAGGTCTTGAAAAAGAAGGTTCAACACTGCAAATATTGACTCTTTGCATCAACTTCATGTAATTGTCAAAAAAAGCATTTGACACTTATGAAATGCTTGTAATTATACTTCAGTATTCCATAGTAACATCTGACAAAAATATCTAAAGACACTGAAGCAGCAAACTTTGTGGAAATTAATATTTGTGTCATTCTCAAAACCTTTGGCCATGACTGTACAAGAATATGATGTTTCACACTAAACATAACTGCAATTCAACATATGCTTATGGGTTCAATCAGCATCCTGCAAGTTCAGATTTACAGCATGATTGAAAAAAAAAGGCAATGTGTTCTCTCTTTAGCGGAGACCGCATTCACGGTAAAATCTGAAATGACCTTTACATTTCTAAAAATCAGGGAATCTGTAACGTTTAAACTATAAAGACTGAATAGAGCATTAAAATGGGACCTTGATGGATAGATGCCTAAATGACCAATATTCATTCTGATGAATTGCGTGCATACACTGATGACCAGGAAGGTTCTGACCTGAAAACATAACAGTATGTTAACAATGGAATGGGAATTACCAGCAGTGTAGTTATGAGCGTAATGATGATTCACACAAGTGAGACTCCATGTGCCCCAAAACACAGTCAAATACTCCCAAATCCTTCTCGTGAAATCTGTGTCCCTAGCTCAACCTCGACATGCTGGCCCCTAACACAGTGCAAAGTGTGTTGACAACAAAGTGTGTTGTTAAACCCCATCTGTGACTCTGACTACCTGGGTCGTATTCATTAGTGCATAACGTAGGCAAAACTGTTTTGCAACGGAAATCAAAAACAAGTGTTTCCTATTGGAGAATGTCTGGTACAGTAGTCGCTGATACAGTCTGCGTGCACGGTGCTTACAGAGACTGGGGGAAGGGAGTGAAGGAGGGATTATGAAGACAGTCAAGGCACAAGTGAATGAGCAGAAAACAGTGGGTGAGGGTGCAGACATTCAAGGGTTCTCGTTACCTGGCTTTTGTCATCCCCTCAATTCTGCACTAGGAACAGAGAGAGCGTGCAAGAGGGACAGAACAAAGGAGGTTAGCACAACTGGATGAACGAGAGAGAACAGTGCAGAGGAGAGCGCTGAAGCAAGAGTGCGTAGAGTAATTTGAGAAAATTGATAAAGTATCAGAATACTACTCAATTATAAGGGCAAAACGATCAACTTCACAATATCACGTTTCTAAACTATTTAAAAACCATGTCTACAACAGATAGTCCACTGAAATATACTGTGCTGTGAAAAGACAGTACAACTTACCACAAACTAATTACAGACAGTAACACAAGAGAGCCTCTGTGTTCAGTGAAAGGGTAGCAGCTGAAGCTGAGTTTAAAGATTGAAGAGAAAAGTTGAGAAATATTCTCTGACGAGTAATAGAATAGAAATACATTGTGCTAAATGTATGGTGAACATCCTTCATTGTAACGTCGCCATAAATCTGAGACCCAAAGGAAGAAACAACCTCCCCCCCAAAAATGATCCAACTTGTGATTTCCTTTGATGTAATGCACTGAGTGGGAGATACTAAGTCTGGGTGAGAGGACAGCTTGTGTTCATCATGGTTTGGACAAGGAGGGGTGGAGGGCTCCCCCGGGTCAAGTCATATGATGGTTTGGCTCTTTCACTTTTGGGGGAGATGTTTTATGTTCATTGTTACCAAGGGGTTGAGTTCTAGAGTGATATGGGGCCTTTCTGCAGTCAAACAAGTTGGTTTACATTCCATAGAATAGTGAATTTCGCATTATTTGTTGTCATTTTTTTTACTTGCTGTACTTTTATCTGTTGGGCACAGAGTGATGAAATATTTTTCTTACAACTCATTACTAGTTTGCTACACATTATTACAATTATGCACTGCCTTTTAGTACCGTTGAGCTTATCAATTCTAGTAACGATGGTTATTTAGTGGGAATTTATGTGCTAATGAGCTAAAGTATAATTTGATTGGTGAGGGGATCAGCGTTCTTTAACTCTGACTCTACGAGGTCTGGAGCCTGCTGGTTTTCTGTTCTACCTGACAAATAATTGCATCCAGCCTGTGTCCCAGGTCTAAATCAGCCCTGTTCACACCTTGGTTAGAGGGGAACAATGGAGAGGAAAGGCTGTGGAACTGAGGTCCAGAGTTGGTCTAGACAAAAGGGTGACTGAGTGGTGAGGGAACCAGGGGTCTAGAACACTAAAGGTTCCTTTTGATTGGTGGAAGAACCGGAGGTCTAGACAAAGGCTGATTTTGATTAGTGAGGGGACCTGGGTGTCAAGACTACAGTATAAACCCATAGACATCGGCTCTCTGAAGGATGGGTCCTCTGGGGGGACTGCCCACAGCACATGGCTTACAACTAGGGGATCAGCACTGCACAATGGGCTCTCTATGGCAGCTGTAAGGGACTGCTATGGGTGCTTCTAAGACACCTCTATGGGTACTACTGTGGACAATGCAATTGCAGCTCCACCTTACTGGCAAAGAACATAGGGGAATTACTGCGCAGCTCGTCCATCTTCTGAGCAAAGAGGAGGTTCATCTCAAGCTGCAGGGTGCCCACGGCACGCCTGCCGCTGTCAAGGACCCCTCGCGGAGGCAGCATAGGGGCCAGCTCGAGGCTCCCCAGGCTCTCACAGCTGCTGCGACTGTCACAGAGCAACAAGCTCTGATGGTAGTTGATGGTAGTGCCAGGGTAGTTGGTAGTTGCTGATGGTAGTGCCAGGGGCCGGACCGCAAGCACTGCCGTAGTTGGGCAGCGGGGCGCTGCTCCGGCAGTCGGGGGTGAGCGTCGCAAGCGGGGAGATAGGAGATAGGAGGGGAGGGGAAGCGCCGGTGGGGCATGATGCAGGAGCAGGCCTTCCTCTCAGCGGGGTCAGGGTGCGCCTCAGTGGGACAGGTGTCCAGAGTTTGATGGGCTCTGGCCCAAGACCTGGGAAAGGAGATAGGTCGGAAGAACGCCTGGGGCTGGAACAGGGGCAGGGCCTCCACTGTAGGCTTGGACTGGGCCAGGGACTTATCAGGCTGGGCTGCGACCAGGGCATTGGCTCGGGTTGAACCTGCCTGAAGGGAATGGGACAGCGGAAGGCTCTCTCAGGCATCTCTGTCCACGCCTTGGTCCTCTCTCCCCAATTCTCCTCATCCTTGAACTCCATCTCCTCTGGGCTTTCCTTGGAGCTAATTACACAGATCATGCAGTTGGAGGACACCCCCATCCTGCCACTGCTGTTGAGGGCCACACGGGCAAACACTCCATGTTTGTCATTCAGGGAGTCATGGCAGTGCAGCCGATTGACCTGCTTTAGGGGCTCGCTCACAGAATATCGGAGGAAGAGAGGTGAGCCCTTACCTTTGCCCTCGTCGGGGTGGAAAGCCTCGTTGGTGCCGTGGTGCCTGTTGGTGCCTTGGCATGATGCGGCGGGGGCAACGGCGCCCATGGTATCCCAGGTGCCCTGGTGGAGCAGCGGGGGCTGGGAGGAAGCAATGAGGTGGCTGTCCTCTAACTCCCGGTCCTCGCTGGTGCCTTCTGAGCGGTAGTCTTTGGTGTTGATGGCGATCTCGGGGAAACCCTTCTTGACCTTGGGCAGGACCTTGGTGGGCGCGCTGGCCGTGCGGCGCAGCAGGTGGGCGCCGAACGTGTGCTTATGGCTAAGCTGTGCAGCAGCATGGCTGTCGAGAGAAGCCTGCTTTGGGTTTCTGTGAAACAGCCCTTTGATGCCGCTGGTCACCTTGCCCTGAGAACAAGAGATGAGACAAACTAACATCATGAACTGGTTCACGATAAGCATTTAACTGAACATACAGTACTGACATACGGGGGGGGAGGTCACCGTGTACAGAGTGTAGGGGGGGGGGAGGTCACCGTGTACAGAGTGTAGGGGGGGGGAGGTCACCGTGTACAGAGTGAGGGGGGGGAGGTCACCGTGTACAGAGTGAGGGGGGGGGAGGTCACCGTGTACAGAGTGAGGGGGGGAGGTCACCGTGTACAGAGTGAGGGGGGGAGGTCACCGTGTACAGAGTGAGGGGGGGAGGTCACCGTGTACAGAGTGAGGGGGGGAGGTCACCGTGTACAGAGTGAGGGGGGGAGGTCACCGTGTACAGAGTGAGGGGGGGAGGTCACCGTGTACAGAGTGAGGGGGGGAGGTCACCGTGTACAGAGTGAGGGGGGGAGGTCACCGTGTACAGAGTGAGGGGGGAGGTCACCGTGTACAGAGTGAGGGGGGAGGTCACCGTGTACAGAGTGAGGGGGGAGGTCACCGTGTACAGAGTGAGGGGGGAGGTCACCGTGTACAGAGTGAGGGGGGGGGGTCACCGTGTACAGAGTGAGGGGGGGAGGTCACCGTGTACAGAGTGAGGGGGGGAGGTCACCGTGTACAGAGTGGGGAGGTCACCGTGTACAGAGTGAGGGGGGGAGGGCACCGTGTACAGAGTGAGGGGGGGGAGGTCACCGTGTACAGAGTGAGGGGGGGAAAGGTCACCGTGTACAGAGTGAGGGGGGGGGAGGTCACCGTGTACAGAGTGAGGGGGGGGAGGTCACCGTGTACAGAGTGAGGGGGGGAGGTCACCGTGTACAGAGTGAGGGGGGGAGGCCACCGTGTACAGAGTGAGGGGGGGAGGTCACCGTGTACAGAGTGAGGGGGGGAGGTCACCGTGTACAGAGTGAGGGGGGGAGGTCACCGTGTACAGAGTGAGGGGGGGAGGTCACCGTGTACAGAGTGAGGGGGGGGAGGTCACCGTGTACAGAGTGGGGGGGAGAGGTCACCGTGTACAGAGTGGGGGGAGATCACCATGTACAATGTGTGGGGAGGTCACCATGTACAATGTGGGGGGAGGTCACCATGTACAATGTGGGGGGAGGTCACCATGTACAATGTGGGGGGAGGTCACCATGTACAATGTGTGGGGAGGTCACCATGTACAATGTGGGGGGAGGTCACCATGTACAATGTGGGGGGAGGTCACCATGTACAATGTGGGGGGAGGTCACCATGTACATAGTGGGGGGAGGTCACCATGTACATAGTGGGGGGAGGTCACCATGTACATAGTGGGGGATGTAGAGATGGAGATCACAATTTGACATTCACCGATCGAATTAACACTGCTGTAACACTCTTTGCACTGAGACAACCATTATGACTGGTGTGTGTGTGTCTGTTCATTTCAAAATGCTTGCCTTTCAGCACATGATGTGCAGCAACCCAATGTCATCAAGTAGATCCAAGTGGAATTACACCAAGACTGAGTGCCCAAGGCATTACAGTACAAATGATGCCAACCGACTAATACCACAAACACGGAGTTTTGCACCCCGATCCCCAACACGCCCTCCTGCAAGATCCGAGCAAGTCTGACAGAGTTCATGCTTTATGACGTTAACACATTTATTTTTTTCTTCATTCAAGTGGCTTACACAGTAGGAACTGTATACCCCTGCAGTGCTCCTTGCTGGGAATCTCCTGAGTATGGATAAAATACCCCTAGTCCCCTGTGTTTGTGTCCCGCTCTCTCCCCCACCTCTCCCTCCCTCCGGCGCATGTTAGTGACATTGGATCTACTTTGGGTCGGTGGAGGATACTGACGAGTCAAGCTGTCACAATCATGTTCGCAACTCATGTTCGGCATGAGTTAGCCTCTACGGGTGGACGTTATTGCCTTGCGGGTGCAGATGGGCGAAATTATTGGGGTGGCAGGGAAGGAGCATGTGGCACATGCAGGGTGCTGACTGGATTTCACTACACCTGGGTTCAGAGTGGCGCCTTCAGGACTCCTAACAATTTTCTGCCTCTAAAAGCAGCGTTTGGACAAAGAAGGTTCAACTGAAATCACAGAAAGGACAGAAAGAAAGAGAGAGTGTGAGAGGGGGAAGGGACAGGGAGCGAGAGAGGGGAAGGGAGAGCGAGACAGAAGGGAGAGCAAGAGGGGGGCGAGAGCGGGAAGAGGGAGCGAGAGCGAGAAGAGGGAGCGAGAAGAGGGAGCGAGAAGAGGGAGCGAGAAGGGAGGGAGCGAGAGAGGGAAGGGAGGGAGCGAGAGAAGGGAGAGAGCGAGAGAAGGGAGAGAGCGAGAGAAGGGAGAGAGCGAGAGAAGGGAGAGAGCGAGAGAAGGGAGGGAGCGAGAGAGAGAAGGGAGAGCGAGAGAGGGAGAGCGAGAGAGGGAGAGAGCGAGAGAGGGAAGGGAGAGAGCGAGAGAGAGGGAAGGGAGAGAGCGAGAGAGGGAAGGGAGGGAGCGAGAGAGGGAAGGGAGGGAGCGAGAGAGGGAAGGGAGGGAGCGAGAGGAGGAGCGAGAGAGGGAAGGGAGGGAGCGAGAGAGGGAAGGGAGGGAGCGAGAGAGGGAAGGGAGGGAGCGAGAGAGGGAAGGGAGAGAGCGAGAGAGAGGGAAGGGAGAAAGCGAGAGAGAGGGAAGGGAGAGAGCGAGAGAAGGGAGAGAGCGAGAGAAGGGAGAGAGCGAGAGAAGGGAGAGAGAGAGAGGAAGGGAGAGAGAGAGAGGGAGAGAGCGAGAGAGGGAAGGGAGAGAGCGAGAGAGAGGGAAGGGAGAGAGCGAGAGAGAGGGAAGGGAGAGAGCGAGAGAGAGGGAAGGGAGGGAGCGAGAGAGGGAAGGGAGGGAGCGAGAGAGGGAAGGGAGGGAGCGAGAGAGGGAAGGGGAGGGAGCGAGAGAGGGAAGGGAGGGAGCGAGAGAAGGGAGAGCGAGAGAGAGAAGGGAGAGAGCGAGAGAAGGGAGGGAGAGAGCGAGAGAAGGGAGGGAGAGAGCGAGAGAGGGAAGGGAGAGAGCGAGAGAGGGAGAGAGCGAGAGAGGGAGAGAGCGAGAGCGGGAAGGGAGAGAGCGAGAGAAGGGAGGGAGAGAGCGAGAGAAGGGAGGGAGAGAGCGAGAGAGGGAAGGGAGAGAGCGAGAGAGGGGAGAGAGCGAGAGAGGGAGAGAGCGAGAGCGGGAAGGGAGAGAGCGAGAGAGAGGGAAGGGAGAGAGCGAGAGAGAGGGAAGGGAGAGAGCGAGAGAGAGGGAAGGGAGAGAGCGAGAGAGAAGGGAAGGGAGAGAGCGAGAGAGAGGGAAGGAGGGAGCGAGAGAGGGAAGGGGGAGGGGGAGCGAGAGAGGGAAGGGAGGGAGCGAGAGAGGGAAGGGAGGGAGCGAGAGAGGGAAGGGAGGGAGCGAGAGAGGGGAAGGGAGGGAGAGAGAGAGGGAAGGAGAGAGCGAGAGAAGGGAGAGAGCGAGAGAAGGGAGAGAGCGAGAGAAGGGAGAGAGCGAGAGAAGGGAGAGAGCGAGAGAAGGGAGAGGAGAGAGCGAGAGAAGGGAGAGAGCGAGAGAAGGGAGAGAGCGAGAGAAGGGAGAGAGCGAGAGAAGGGAGAGAGCGAGAGAAGGGAGAGAGCGAGAGAAGGGAGAGAGCGAGAGAAGGGAGAGAGCGAGAGAAGGGAGAGAGCGAGAGAAGGGAGAGAGCGAGAGAGGGGAGAGAGCGAGAGAGGGGAGAGAGCGAGAGAGGGGAGAGAGCGAGAGAGGGGAGAGAGCGAGAGAGGGGAGAGAGCGAGAGAGGGGAGAGAGCGAGAGAGGGGAGAGAGCGAGAGAAGGGAGAGAGCGAGAGAAGGGAGAGAGCGAGAGAAGGGAGAGCGAGAGAAGGGAGAGAGCGAGAGAGGGGAGAGAGCGAGAGAGGGGAGAGCGAGAGAAGGGAGTGTGGGAATTGAGGGAGAGTACAGCAAATAGATGAACATACAGTCAGAGCAGACAAAGAGGAGATCTGGAAACAGGACGAGATATGAACAACAGTGTGGTCATTACAGTATGTGTTGATGACAGAGACAATAGAATGCAGTATAGAAATAAAAGAATGACAAGTTCACTAGGAGATAGGCATAGTTAGACTATGGAAAGATGGTTTCAGTTCTCTAGTAGATAGTCAGACTATCGAAGATGGTTTCAGTTCTCTAGTAAACTAAAAACTAAAAAAGAAACGTCCCTTTTACAGGACCCTGTCTTTCAAAGAATTTGTAAAAATCCAAATAACTTCACAGATCTTCATTGTGAAGAGTTTAAAAACACTGTTTCCCATGCTTGTTCAATGAACCAAACAATTACTGAACATGCACCCGTGGAATGGTCGTTAATTAGACACTAACAGCTTGCAGATGGTAGGCAGTTAAAGTCACAGTTATGACAACTTAGGACACTAGAGGCCTTTCTACTGACTTTGAAAAACACCAAAAGAAAGATGCCCAAGGTTCCTGCTCATCTGCGTGAATGTGCGTTAGGCATGCTGCAAGGAGGCATGAGGACTGCAGATGTGGCCAGGGCAATAAATTGCAATGTCCATACTGTGAGATGCCTAAGACAGCGCTACAGGGAGACAGGACGGACAGCTGATCGTCCTCGCAGTGGCAGACCACGTGTAACACCTGCACAGGATCAGTACATCCGAACATCACACCTGCGGGACAGGTACAGGATGGCAACAACAACTCCCCGAGTTACACCAGGAACGCACAATCTCTCCATCAGTGCTCAGACTGTCCGCAATAGGCTGAGAGAGGCTGGACAAAGGGCTTGTAGGCCTGTTGTAAGGCAGGTCCTCGCCAGACATCACCGGCAACAATGTCGCCTATGGGCACAAACGCACTGTCGCTGGACCAGACAGGACTGGCAAAAAGTACTCTTCACAGACGAGTCGCAGTTTTGTCTCACCAGGAGGGATGGTCAGATTCGCGTTAATCGTTGAAGGAATGAGCATTACACTGAGGCCTGTACTCTGGAGCGGGATCGATTTGGAGGTGGAGGGTTCGTCATGGTCTGGGGTGGTGTGTCACAGCATCATCGGACTGTGGTTGTTGTCATTGCAGGCAATCTCAACGCTGTGCGTTACAGGGAAGACATCCTCCTCCCTCATGTGGTACCCTTCCTGCAGGCTCATCCTGACATGACCCTCCAGCATGACATTGCCACCAGCCATACTGCTTGTTCTGTGTGTGACTTCCTTTAAGACAAGAATGTCAGTGTTTGCCATGGCCAGCGAAGAGCCCAGATCTCAATCCCATTGAGCACGTCTGGGACCTGTTGGATCGGAGGGTGAGGGCTAGTGCCATTCCCCCTAGAAATGTCTGGGAACTTGCAGGTGCCTTGGTGGAAGAGAAGAACTGGCAAATCTGGTGCAGTCCATGAGGAGGAGATGCACTGCAGTACTTAATGCAGCTGGTGGCCACACCAGGTACTGACTGTTACTTTAGATTTTGACCCCCTCTTTGTTCAGGGACACATTGTCACATGTCTGTGGAACTTGTTCAGTTTATGTGTCAGTTGTTGAATCTTATTTTCATACAAATATTTACACATGTTAAGTTTTCTGAAAATGAACACAGTTGACAGTGAGAGGACGTTTCGTTTTTTGCTGAGTTTAGATAAACTATTGCAAGATGGTTTTAGTTCTCTAGTAGATAGACGATAGAATATAGTTTCAGTTCTCTAGAAGACAGACTATTGAAGATGGTTTCAGTTCTCTAGAAAACAGACTATATTATATGGTATCAGTTCTCTAGTAGAGAGACTAGAACATGGCTTCAGTTCTTTAGTAGATAGTCAGACTATTGAAAGATGGTTTCAGTTCTTTAGTAGATAGTCAGACTATTGAAATATGGTTTCAGATCTTTAGTAGATAGTCAGACTATTGAAAGATGGTTTCAGTTCTTTAGTAGATAGACTATTCAAAGATGGTTTCAGATCTTTAGTAGAGAGACTATATAATAATGGTTTCAGTTCTTTAGTAGATAGTCAGACTATTGAAGATGGTTTCAGTTCTCTAGTAAAGAGACTATTGAAGATGGTTTCAGTTCTCTAGTAGTCAATTGTTTAATTTGATTCAAAGTGCATTGATTGACTCCCGGTAAGAACACTTTAGATAAGTGCAAACTGTAGTAGAATATGCCTACAGTTTTCCAATACCTATTCAATTAACCTTTCTGGTTCAATGCAAGATGTTATGACAGTCCAACAACATTAGATTTATCCAAAGTCGACTGTTCATCAATTTAGAGCGACTTGAGTCATTAATCTGAAAATCCTATATCATAAATACAAGTTCATATCACTGCCTGGCTATAGGGAGAGTAGCATCTGGCTTGAAGAAAATATAATCACTATTGAGGCGACTGTAATCTATATCTGTCCCCATTTAAAATGTGCTAATTGTGAGAACGGTGGCGGCTGCAGCAGCTGCCACTCAACTGTAACGCACAGATGACACAGCTGGGCTGTCTGGGCCGTGGTTGGCTGCTGCTAAGGACACTTCATTACTTAATTAGGCACCTCTGAATAATTATTCTCTATTGAGCTGCTACCGGGGCAATTAGAGAGAGCTCCTAATTGAATAGATTTTTCAATTATTATATTTATTTCCCAGCTTTGGCACTCACAATCCTTCATCTGTATAATAATGGAGATTTGTTTCCTTTCAATAACCACCATCTGTTGATGACTAGTGGGAAAATTCACTTCAATTCTATCTGAAATATTGTGTTGAAAAGTATTTGGAGCGGAACTTCTTTTTTTTTTTTTTTAGAAGTCCAATGTAAAATTATTGAGAGACGCACAATTAAAAAGTGGTCCAATTAAAAAGGCCTTGTGGGTGAAATACCATCGTCACTTCCCTTCCTACCTACCTTACCAGTGATGTCATGTACAGACACATGAACAAAGATGGAGGCCGCCTCCATACCTTCTAAATACACGTGGCGATAACCTAAAAAAAAAAAGCATAAACACAAAATATGACAATGAGCCCAGCGACATGGAAAGAGAACAATGTTTCATATCTCAGGACACTATGTTTGAAGATCAATGAAACAACCATGAAGCACTACTAAAATCAGAGAAGGCCTCAAAAGTTTTCAAATAGCACAACACAATAGCACAACTGTTCCCAGTACAAATAATAAAACTATGAACAGCTATATCAACTACAGTACGAACACATACTGAACTGTTCCCAGTTCATAACATAACACTAGTACACAAACTGCTAACAGTTATATACACACAGCCTATACTAGGGTTACCCTACTGACGGCCCGGGGTCAAATTTTGACATAAAAGGTACCAGCTAATCATCTCCAAGTGATTAAACTTTGGGAAGCCTGTTCTAAAGTATCCCCACGTGTAATTGAAAGATATATTGTATATAAGCAAGGTTTGAAATTATTATGTTTTAGTCAAATATATCTGCTTGGGCTTCTTGCGGTCAATTTGTAGTCTACAAATGATTTGTAATTATGTTCCAGCCCCCTGACCAGCCGCTCAAGAAACAAAATTGTGCCGCAGCTGAATCTAGTAGGATGATCCCTGCCCTATACTAACAGGCCAGTTGAGTGTCCGGCGGCAGAACAGTAGTGGTTGGGGGTTTGCTGGATTGAAGGAAGATGTAGGTAGGTAGGTAGGTAGGTAGGTAGGTAGGTAGGTAGGTAGGTAGGTAGGTAGGCACCTGGTATCATGCTGTTGAAGGCAATGGTGCGCTGGCCAATGAAGTCCTGGCCGATGGGGTCGTGGTCCCACACCAGGAAACGTACCAGCGCCAGCTCGGGCATGTGCAGCATGAACACCAGCGTCTCCTCCCACATGGGGTTAAAGCCTGGAGAGGAGAGAGGGAGAACAGGCGAGCGAGGAAGAGAAAAAGAGACAAAGGGAGAAAGACAGATTGAGATGGGCAGTGAGTAGGAGATATGGACAGAGAGAAAGAGCGAGCAGCAGAGAGAGCGAGAAAGAGCGAGAAAGAGCGAGCAGGAGAGCGAGCGAGAAAGAGCGAGCGAGAAAGAGCGAGCAGCAGAGAGAGCGAGCAGGAGAGCGAGTGAGAAAGAGCGAGTGAGAAAGAGCGAGCGAGAAAGAGCGAGCGAGAAAGAGCGAGCGAGAAAGAGCGAGCGAGCGAGAAAGAGCGAGAGCAGGAGAGCGAGCGAGCGAGAAAGAGCGAGAGCAGGAGAGCGAGCGAGCGGGCAGGAGAGCGAGCGAGCGGGCAGGAGAGCGAGCGAGCGGGCAGGAGAGCGAGCGAGCGGGCAGGAGAGCGAGCGAGCGGGCAGGAGAGCGAGCGAGCGGGCAGGAGAGCGAGCGAACGAGCAGGAGAGCGAGAGCGAACGAGCAGGAGAGCGAGAGCGAACGAGCAGGAGAGCGAGATCGAACGAGCAGGAGAGCGAGAGCGAGCAGGAGAGCGAGCAGGAGAGCGAGAGCGAGCAGGAGAGCGAGAGCGAGCAGGAGAGCGAGAGCGAGCAGGAGAGCGAGAGCGAGCAGGAGAGCGAGAGCGAGCAGGAGAGCGAGCAGGAGAGCGAGAGCGAGCAGGAGAGCGAGCGAGCAGGAGAGCGAGCGAGCAGGAGAGCGAGCGAGCAGGAGAGCGAGCGAGCAGGAGAGCGAGCGAGCAGGAGAGCGAGCGAGCAGGAGAGTGAGTGAGCAGGAGAGCGAGCGAGCAGGAGAGCGAGCGAGAAAGAGAGAGCAGGAGAGCGAGCGAGAAAGAGAGAGCAGGAGAGCGAGAGCGAGAAAGAGAGAGCAGGAGAGCGAGCGAGCGAGCGAGCGAGAAAAAGAGAGGAGAGCGAGTGAGCGAGCGAGAAAAAGAGAGCAGGAGAGCGAGCAGGAGAGCGAGCGAGCGAGAAAGAGAGAGCAGGAGAGCGAGCGAGCGAGAAAGAGAGAGCAGGAGAGCGAGCGAGCGAGAAAAAGAGAGCAGGAGAGCGAGCGAGCGAGAAAGAGAGAGCAGGAGAGCGAGCGAGCGAGAAAGAGAGAGCAGGAGAGCGAGCGAGCGAGAAAGAGAGAGCAGGAGAGCGAGCGAGCGAGAAAGAGAGCAGGAGAGCGAGCGAGCGAGAAAGAGAGCAGGAGAGCGAGCGAGAAAGAGAGAGCAGGAGAGAGCGAGCGAGAAAGAAAGAGCAGGAGAGCGAGAAAAAGAGAGCAGGAGAGAGAGCGAGCGAGCGAGAAAAAGAGAGCAGGAGAGAGAGCGAGCGAGAAAAAGAGAGCAGGAGAGAGAGCGAGCGAGAAAAAGAGAGCAGGAGAGAGAGCGAGCGAGAAAAAGAGAGCAGGAGAGAGAGCGAGCGAGAAAAAGAGAGCAGGAGAGAGAGCGAGCGAGAAAAAGAGAGCAGGAGAGAGAGCGAGCGAGAAAAAGAGAGCAGGAGAGAGAGCGAGTGAGAAAAAGAGAGAAAGAAAGAAGAGGAGAGAGAAACAGAGAGAAAGAAAGAGTGAAACAGAGAGAGAAAGAAAGAAAGAAAGAAAGAAAGAAAGAAAGAAGAGCAGGAGAGAGGGAGAGTAGGAGGGAGGTAGGAGAAAGGGAGAGAGGAGAGAGGGAGGTAGGAGAGAGTAAGAGAAATGGAAAGTAGAGGGAGGGAAAGTAGGAGAGTGGGAGAAAGAGATACAGAGAGAGAGGAGTTAGAGAGCCGGTCTCAGCAGTCATAAATCATTCAGGTATGGTGTGTCTGCAGACCAAGTGGTGCTAGCAGTGCACTGCGCCGGTGCTAACCTCCTCAATTATACAAGACACACACAAAAATTAAACCGACGACTTAACCCAACCTATAGGACATAGTAGCCGGTGCAACACACATTTAGCCAACGTATTATTCAAACATACTCACCATTGTCATCCACCACCCTGGTCTGTTCCTTGCAGCAGTCTACTGGTAGACCAATGATCTCCACCTCCACAAAAGGGTCAATAATCTGACAAGGCAGATGGAGAGAAAAAAAGTTAGAGGCTTCAACAAACCAAGTAGTAGCACTAATAGGGACCACATGCGGCTGGTGGCACCTTACTTGGGGAGGATGGACTCATAGTAATTGGCTGGAACGGAATAAATGGAATCGAACACATCAAACATGTTTTCTATGTGGTTGATACTATTCCATTCCAGCCATTATGATGTGGTCCTCCCCTCACCTGCCTCCTGTGATGGGGACATTCCGTGTGAATTTGACCCACAAATGATTGAGGTTTTGGATATTCCTCAAAATAAATCCGTAGAAAGGTCATTTGGAGAAATCGGTATTGAATTATTTGGGGGGGATAAATAAATAAGGACCTCTCCTCGGTCCCCCAGCATAGAGTCTTTGGGCTTTGGCAGCTGTTGCCCACTGATGATCTTCAGCACCAGTTGTTTCTTCATCTGCCCTGGAAATGGATCCTCTATCATGGGGTTAAAGGCACCTACAGGAGGCAGGGAGGGACAACAAGACTTAGTCTTTCCCATGGTAGATACCTGGGTCATATTCAATATGAACAAAACTAAAGAAAAACAAAACTGAAACAGGGAGGCTGAACTTGTGAAATAAGAAACGCTCATTTTCGTTTTCTGTTGCAAAAACGTTTTGCTACGGTGTGCACAACCCTTTAGCTATGAAATCAATGTGAGGAGGCTGCTGCCCACCTTCACACATACAGGCCGGCTTCAGGATGTAGCCACAGTTGCCGTTGCTGTTGAACTTGGCTCTGTTCAGCTGGAGCACTCTCCCCTCTGACTGGTAGTTCAACGCCACTGACAACCACACAAATCAAAACATTTCCAATTAGTGAAAAAAAACAACATCAAAAAACATTTCAACTACACTTCTAAAATCAGAAAATATTTGGGCAAATGGATCAAAATTCGGAGCGAGCCATTGGAGAATTCACTGGCTAGCATGGGGCTCAATATTACCAAACATGTTAAAAGTTTAAAACTGGAAATGGATCCCCCCCCAGTACCCAGGTGGCATCCAGCATTCCAGAAGGGCTGGGGATTGAAGTTGGAAGAGTCCACACGGTAGGAGGAGGGGTAGACGCGCGAGAGCTGCCGCTGGTTGAAGTGGATGAAGGTGGCGGCTTTCTGCTGCATGATCTGGTGGGCCTTGGTCTCGCTCAGAGAAGACACCTGCCAACTGAAGCTGGCGGCTGGAAGACACACACACACACATACACGAGAGACACACACACCCTTTATTTTGGCTTTGGGGATAAAAACATATATGAATAACATGTGTTGATCTTTCATTGCAGTGACAAAATGAGACCACTGTCTGGACACTAAAGACAGATACTGCACGTTTCTCTATTCCGACTGCTGTATCTTTGGGGCCAGTGCCTGTACAATGAAGCAGGTTCAGGTAGGGAGACGGGGCCAGTGTCAGTACAATGAAGCAGGTTCAGGTAGGGAGACGGGGCCAGTGTCAGTACAATGAAGCAGGTTCAGGTAGGGAGACGGGGCCAGTGTCAGTACAATGAAGCAGGTTCAGGTAGGGAGACGGGGCCAGTGTCAGTATAATGAAGCAGGTTCAGGTAGGGAGACGGGGCCAGTGTCAGTACAATGAAGCAGGTTCAGGTAGGGAGACGGGGCCAGTGTCAGTACAATGAAGCAGGTTCAGGTAGGGAGACGGGGCCAGTGTCAGTATAATGAAGCAGGTTCAGGTAGGGAGACGGGGCCAGTGTCAGTATAATGAAGCAGGTTCAGGTAGGGAGACGGGGCCAGTGTCAGTATAATGAAGCAGGTACAGGTAGGGAGACTGGGATAGTGTCAGTATAATGAAGCAGGTTCAGGTAGGGAGACGGGGCCAGTGTCAGTATAATGAAGCAGGTACAGGTAGGGAGACTGGGATAGTGTCAGTATAATGAAGCAGGTTCAGGTTGGGAGACGGGGCCAGTGTCAGTATAGTGAAGCAGGTTCAGGTAGGGAGACGGGGCCAGTGTCAGTATAATGAAGCAGGTACAGGTAGGGAGACTGGGATAGTGTCAGTATAATGAAGCAGGTTCAGGTTGGGAGACGGGGCCAGTGTCAGTATAATGAAGCAGGTACAGGTAGGGAGACTGGGATAGTGTCAGTATAGTGAAGCAGGTTCAGGTCAGGAGACGGGGCCAGTGTCAGTATAATGAAGCAGGTTCAGGTCAGGAGATGGGGCCAGTGTCAGTATAATGAAGCAGGTTCAGGTAGGGAGACGGGGCCAGTGTCAGTATAATGAAGCAGGTTCAGGTTGGGAGACGGGGCCAGTGTCAGTATAGTGAAGCAGGTTCAGGTCAGGAGACGGGGCCAGTGTCAGTATAATGAAGCAGGTACAGGTAGGGAGACGGGGCCAGTGTCAGTATTATGGTTCAGGTACAGGTAAGGAGACGGGGCCAGTGTCAGTATAGTGAAGCAGGTTCAGGTAGGGAGACGGGGCTAGTGTCAGTATAATGAAGCAGGTTCAGGTAGGGAGACGGGGCCAGTGTCAGTATAATGAAGCAGATTCAGGTCAGGAGATGGGGCCAGTGTCAGTATAATGAAGCAGGTTCAGGTAGGGAGACGGGCCAGTGTCAGTATTATGGTGCAGGTACAGGTAGGGAGACGGGGCTAGTGTCAGTATAATGATGCAGGTTCAGGTAGGGAGATGGGCCAGTGTCAGTATAATGAAGCAGGTTCAGGTAGGGAGACGGGGCCAGTGTCAGTATTATGGTTCAGGTACAGGTAGGGAGACGGGGCTAGTGTCAGTATAATGAAGCAGGTTCAAGTAGGGAGATGGGCCAGTGTCAGTATAACGAAGCAGGTTCAGGTAGGGAGACGGGGCCAGTGTCAGTATAATGAAGCAGGTTCAGGTAGGGAGACGGGGCCAGTGTCAGTACAATGAAGCAGGTTCAGGTAGGGAGACGGGGCCAGTGTCAGTATAATGAAGCAGGTTCAGGTAGGGAGACGGGGCCAGTGTCAGTATAATGAAGCAGGTTCAGGTAGGGAGACGGGGCCAGTGTCAGTATAATGAAGCAGGTACAGGTAGGGAGACTGGGATAGTGTCAGTATAATGAAGCAGGTTCAGGTAGGGAGACGGGGCCAGTGTCAGTATAATGAAGCAGGTACAGGTAGGGAGACTGGGATAGTGTCAGTATAATGAAGCAGGTTCAGGTTGGGAGACGGGGCCAGTGTCAGTATAGTGAAGCAGGTTCAGGTAGGGAGACGGGGCCAGTGTCAGTATAATGAAGCAGGTACAGGTAGGGAGACTGGGATAGTGTCAGTATAATGAAGCAGGTTCAGGTTGGGAGACGGGGCCAGTGTCAGTATAATGAAGCAGGTACAGGTAGGGAGACTGGGATAGTGTCAGTATAGTGAAGCAGGTTCAGGTCAGGAGACGGGGCCAGTGTCAGTATAATGAAGCAGGTTCAGGTCAGGAGATGGGGCCAGTGTCAGTATAATGAAGCAGGTTCAGGTAGGGAGACGGGGCCAGTGTCAGTATAATGAAGCAGGTTCAGGTTGGGAGACGGGGCCAGTGTCAGTATAGTGAAGCAGGTTCAGGTCAGGAGACGGGGCCAGTGTCAGTATAATGAAGCAGGTACAGGTAGGGAGACGGGGCCAGTGTCAGTATTATGGTTCAGGTACAGGTAAGGAGACGGGGCCAGTGTCAGTATAGTGAAGCAGGTTCAGGTAGGGAGACGGGGCTAGTGTCAGTATAATGAAGCAGGTTCAGGTAGGGAGACGGGGCCAGTGTCAGTATAATGAAGCAGATTCAGGTCAGGAGATGGGGCCAGTGTCAGTATAATGAAGCAGGTTCAGGTAGGGAGACGGGCCAGTGTCAGTATTATGGTGCAGGTACAGGTAGGGAGACGGGGCTAGTGTCAGTATAATGATGCAGGTTCAGGTAGGGAGATGGGCCAGTGTCAGTATAATGAAGCAGGTTCAGGTAGGGAGACGGGGCCAGTGTCAGTATTATGGTTCAGGTACAGGTAGGGAGACGGGGCTAGTGTCAGTATAATGAAGCAGGTTCAAGTAGGGAGATGGGCCAGTGTCAGTATAACGAAGCAGGTTCAGGTAGGGAGACGGGGCCAGTGTCAGTATAATGAAGCAGGTTCAGGTAGGGAGACGGGGCCAGTGTCAGTATAATGAAGCAGGTTCAGGTAGGGAGACGGGGCCAGTGTCAGTACAATGAAGCAGGTTCAGGTAGGGAGACGGGGCCAGTGTCAGTATAATGAAGCAGGTTCAGGTAGGGAGACGGGGCCAGTGTCAGTATAATGAAGCAGGTTCAGGTAGGGAGACGGGGCCAGTGTCAGTATAATGAAGCAGGTACAGGTAGGGAGACTGGGATAGTGTCAGTATAATGAAGCAGGTTCAGGTAGGGAGACGGGGCCAGTGTCAGTATAATGAAGCAGGTACAGGTAGGGAGACTGGGATAGTGTCAGTATAATGAAGCAGGTTCAGGTTGGGAGACGGGGCCAGTGTCAGTATAGTGAAGCAGGTTCAGGTAGGGAGACGGGGCTAGTGTCAGTATAATGAAGCAGGTTCAGGTAGGGAGACGGGGCCAGTGTCAGTATAATGAAGCAGATTCAGGTCAGGAGATGGGGCCAGTGTCAGTATAATGAAGCAGGTTCAGGTAGGGAGACGGGCCAGTGTCAGTATTATGGTGCAGGTACAGGTAGGGAGACGGGGCTAGTGTCAGTATAATGATGCAGGTTCAGGTAGGGAGATGGGCCAGTGTCAGTATAATGAAGCAGGTTCAGGTAGGGAGACGGGGCCAGTGTCAGTATTATGGTTCAGGTACAGGTAGGGAGACGGGGCTAGTGTCAGTATAATGAAGCAGGTTCAAGTAGGGAGATGGGCCAGTGTCAGTATAACGAAGCAGGTTCAGGTAGGGAGACGGGGCCAGTGTCAGTATAATGAAGCAGGTTCAGGTAGGGAGACGGGGCCAGTGTCAGTATAATGAAGCAGGTTCAGGTAGGGAGACGGGGCCAGTGTCAGTATAATGAAGCAGGTTCAGGTAGGGAGACGGGGCCAGTGTCAGTATAATGAAGCAGGTTCAGGTAGGGAGACGGGGCCAGTGTCAGTATAATGAAGCAGGTTCAGGTAGGGAGACGGGGCCAGTGTCAGTATAATGAAGCAGGTACAGGTAGGGAGACTGGGATAGTGTCAGTATAATGAAGCAGGTTCAGGTAGGGAGACGGGGCCAGTGTCAGTATAATGAAGCAGGTACAGGTAGGGAGACTGGGATAGTGTCAGTATAATGAAGCAGGTTCAGGTTGGGAGACGGGGCCAGTGTCAGTATAGTGAAGCAGGTTCAGGTAGGGAGACGGGGCCAGTGTCAGTATAATGAAGCAGGTACAGGTAGGGAGACTGGGATAGTGTCAGTATAATGAAGCAGGTTCAGGTTGGGAGACGGGGCCAGTGTCAGTATAATGAAGCAGGTACAGGTAGGGAGACTGGGATAGTGTCAGTATAGTGAAGCAGGTTCAGGTCAGGAGACGGGGCCAGTGTCAGTATAATGAAGCAGGTTCAGGTCAGGAGATGGGGCCAGTGTCAGTATAATGAAGCAGGTTCAGGTAGGGAGACGGGGCCAGTGTCAGTATAATGAAGCAGGTTCAGGTTGGGAGTCGGGGCCAGTGTCAGTATAGTGAAGCAGGTTCAGGTCAGGAGACGGGGCCAGTGTCAGTATAATGAAGCAGGTACAGGTAGGGAGACGGGGCCAGTGTCAGTATTATGGTTCAGGTAAGGAGACGGGGCCAGTGTCAGTATAGTGAAGCAGGTTCAGGTAGGGAGACGGGGCTAGTGTCAGTATAATGAAGCAGGTTCAGGTAGGGAGACGGGGCCAGTGTCAGTATAATGAAGCAGATTCAGGTCAGGAGATGGGGCCAGTGTCAGTATAATGAAGCAGGTTCAGGTAGGGAGACGGGCCAGTGTCAGTATTATGGTGCAGGTACAGGTAGGGAGACGGGGCTAGTGTCAGTATAATGATGCAGGTTCAGGTAGGGAGATGGGCCAGTGTCAGTATAATGAAGCAGGTTCAGGTAGGGAGACGGGGCCAGTGTCAGTATTATGGTTCAGGTACAGGTAGGGAGACGGGGCTAGTGTCAGTATAATGAAGCAGGTTCAAGTAGGGAGATGGGCCAGTGTCAGTATAACGAAGCAAGTTCAGGTAGGGAGATTTTTGTTCTCCCTGCTCACCTTGTTTCTCTATGTCGGAGACGCCCACTGACTTGGTGTATTTGACCAGGTCTGACAGAGCCCTGGTCAGCTTCATGGTCTTCTTCCTGCAGGAGAACAGCCAATGAGCCAGAGGGACAGTTCTATGGTACATCTATGCTTACAGTAGAGTGTCTCCCAGTACAAGTGTTTTTCATGTGTACTGTAACTGTGGTGCAGTTATAACATGTGTTTATGGTAACAGACCATGTCGCTCCGGTAACAGCACCTGCTGTGATGCAGGGGGACGCGGGAGGTGCTGCTGGTGCTCTCCTGGTCTGTGTCGGTGTCTTCAAGGCTGTTGGTCTTCTTCAGCTTGACAGCCTTTTTCTGGAAGGAAAAGGTCAAATACAGTCACAACGGCACTATAGACTCAGGCAAGTATACAGTATTACTACATCCTACATCCCATACAGTATTACTACATCCTACATCCCATACAGTATTACTACATCCTATCCCTATACAGTACTTTACTACAGAAGTATTGGACTATGTAGGGTCTAGTCTGAGTCTAGTCTGCCATGTCAAACACATGGATCTAAAAATGGGCCTGTGGAGACAACAGGAAGCAGGGACACCTGGACAGGAGTGAAGACACCAGGAAGCAAAGACAGCTGGATAGAAGTGGACACAACATTCTGTTCTGCTCCAAAACATTTCACCGGGGCCTAACTGAACAGGACCCCAGAGAGACGCACTGAGAGAGAGAGATGCACTGGTAATGGAGTGAGATCATCCATTGTTTCCAATCAAGATCAAGGATGATCAATGGAAACAGGATGCACCTGAGCTCAATTTCAAGTCTCATAGCAAAGGGTCTGAATACTTAGGTAAATAAGGTATTGCAGTTTTTTTTAACACATTTGCAAAAATGTCTAAAAACCAGTTTTTGCTTTGTCATTATGGGGTATTGTGTATAGATTGATGGATAAAAAAACAATTTAATCAATTCTAGAATAAGGCTGTAACAGCAAAATGTGGAAAAAGTCAGAGGGTGGAAATACTTTTTGAATGCTCTGTAAATATTTTATATCAACGAATTGGCGAGGGCATTAATACAGTCCGCAGCACCTGACCTCACTCTACTAGAATCTGAAGTCAAACGTCTACTGATGATCTGATGCATCTGTCCCCAACAAAGGAGGGCCTACAGCATCACCTAGATCTTCTGCACAGATTCTGCCAGACCTGGGGCCTGACAGTAAATCTTAGTAAGACAAAAATAATGGTGTTCCAAAAAAGGTCCAGTTGCCAGGACTGCAAATACAAATTGCTTCTAGACACCGTTGCCTGACAGCACACAGAAAACTATACCTAACTCAGCCTAAACATCAGCGCCACAGGTAAGTTCCACAAAGCTGTGCAAGAAGAGCCTTCTACACCATCAACAGGAACATCAAATTAGACATCCCAATTAGGATCAGGCTAAAAATACTTCAATCAGTTACAGAACGCATTGCCCTTTATGGTTGTGAGGTCTGGGGTCCGCTCACCAACAAAGAATTCACAAAATGGGACAAACACCAAAATGAGACTGCATGCAGAATTCTGCAAAAACATCCTCCGTGTACAACGTAAAATACCAAATGCAGAGCAGAATTAGGACAATACCAGCTAATTATCAAAATCCAGAAAAGAACCGTTAAATACTATAACCACCTAAAAGTACTGATCCCAAACAAAGCCATCACCTACAGAGAGATGAACCTGGAGAAGAGTCCCCTAAGCAAGCTGGTCCTGGGACTGTGTTCACAAACACAAACAGACTCACAGGACATCAACACAATTAGACCCAACCAAATCATGAGAAAACAAAAAGATAATTCTTTCCAATGTGTCAAGTAATTAACAAAAAAACTGAGCAAACTAGAATGCTATTTGGCCCTAAACAGAGAGTACACAGTGGCAGAATACCTGACCACTGTGACTGACCCAAACCTAAGGAAAGCTTTAACTATGTACAGAGTAAGCATAGCCTTGCTATTGAAATAGCCTGTCTTCTCTTGAGAGCCAGGTCTGACTATGTGCACACTGCCCACAACATGAGGTGGAAACTGAGCTGCACCTCCTAACCTCCTGCCAAATGTATGACCATATTAGGGACATATTTCCCTCAGGTTACACAGATCCACAAAAAAACAAATCCAATTTTGATGAACTCCCATATCTACTAGGTGAAATACCACAGTGTGCCATCACAGCAGCAAGATTTGTGACCTGTTGCCACAAGAAAAGGGCAACCAGTGAAGAACAAACACCATTGTAAATACAACCCATATTTATGTTTATTTATTTTCCCTTCTGTACTTGAACTATTTGCACGTCATTAAAACAATGTACATAGACAAAATATGACATTAGAAATGTCTCTATTCCTGTGACATTTCTGTTAGTGTAATGTTTACTGTTAATTTCTGATTGCTTATTTCACTTTGCTTAATTATCCTTTTCACTTGCTTTGGCAATGTAAACATATTTCTCCCATGCCAATAAAGCCCTTTGAAATGATTTGAGAGAGATGCACTGGGAAGGTGGACAGGAGAGGGGAGAGAGAGATATGAACTGTGAAGGTGGAGAGGAGAGGGAGATGAACTGTGAAGGTGGAGAGAGATGAACTGTGAAGGTGGAGAGAGATGAACTGTGAAGGTGGAGAGAGATGAACTGTGAAGGTGGAGAGGCGAGAGAGATGAACTGTGAAAGTGGAGAGGAGGGGGAGGGGGTGATGCCCACCTTGCGTTTAGAGAAGCTGCCCATGAAGGTCCTACCCAGACGCTTGTTCGTGCTGGGGTTGGCTTCGTCCCCTATTTCTGCACCATCATCACCTTTACCCTGGAAGAGAAAGAGAGTACAAACACTTTATATACATAGACTTTACATACACAAAATACCACATATATTACTGAGAGTGGTAGAATAAGCCTAGCAGAATATAGATAGAAATATTTTGTGTGGCAGAGTACATTTGCAGTGGGTGTGCGTGTGGCAGACTACATTTGCAGTGGGTGTGCGTGTGGCAGACTACATTTGCAGTGGGTGTGCGTGTGGCAGACTACATTTGCAGTGGGTGTGCGTGTGGCAGACTACATTTGCAGTGGGTGTGCGTGTGGCAGACTACATTTGCAGTGGGTGTGCGTGTGGCAGACTACATTTGCAGTGGGTGAGCTTGCCTGTTGTAATGGAACCAATTGAAAAGTCTCAATAGTGCAAAGAACTACAAGAAACATTTCAAGTAGCATTTGAACTCAGGTCAGGTCTACAGAGCCGTGGGTGTTACCTTGGAGGGTGACTTGTTGGTGGTCTTTCCCGAGGGGGGCTGAGCAGCGATGGTGAAGCTGTCGGGGTCCTCCTGGTCACGGATCTTAGACTCCTTCATCAGGTTGTCCAGCTTCTTCTTAGCCACGTTCTCCACCTGCTTCCTGGTCATGGACGTCTGGAGGGAGAGAGGGGAGGGAGGGAATGGGGGAGCAAAAATAAACAGTGAAGAAAAAAAAAAAAGGGCTGTTACTGATACTGAAAACAGAGCAATAACCAGAGCTAGCTAATTGCCTTTTCTGATTGACAAAAGGAATGATTGGTCATGCAATATGCCAGCAATGACACTAGATACACAACAACATTGATAGAAAACTGTTGCAGTTGAGGGAAGACAACACTAATATCCTTAAATAGTGCACTATAGGGAATAAGTCGCCATTTGAAACGTGTACATATTTCATTATATAACATATTTCATCAGTTGAGAACTTGATGAAAATATGCCTGGTGACTTCAAGATCCTTATAACTGACTGATAGAAGACAGACATGACAGGGAGGTGGGTAAGAGTGGTGGGCGAGTAACAGAAAGGTTGCTGGTTTGAATCCCTGAGCCGACTAGGTGGAAAAAACTGGCGATGTGGCCATGAGCAAGGCCCTTAACCCGAATTGCTCCTGTAAGTCGCTCTGGATAAAGTGTCTGGTAAACGACTAACATGTAAATGATGCATAATGGATGTCACACTGCATTTTGTGTGACATCCTGGAGAATTGGATTACTGTTCATTATGTACTATATAATATGTTTCATATGTAAAGGTTGAAATGACACCATGGGTATGAAAGTTGAACATGCAGCTTAATTTAATTTCAAAATGGTTTAAAAGCATTTGCATGCTTCTACCACTAGGTGGTGAAGTTTACCACAAACCAACTCCCAGTCCTCTCCACCTGCACATAAGCAACGCCTTGAGATGTACTGTAAGTAAGCAGCACATTTCAGCATTTTTTTTTATCAAGACATATGTACATAACAAGCTCTATATTCCAGTAATCATAATAGTTTCCATCAGAGCCATACATGTAGGCATATGGCTCTGGTTTTCATTCCACAACTCCTTTCCTTCAGGTCCATTAACCTGAAAGGTCTTGATGACAACCATATTGTCATATGATTGGGTAAGGAAAGGGGACGAGGAGATGTCACCATTGAGATGTATTGGGACGTAGCCTTAAAAACAGAGCTTTATGACAGCGAAGACGAGACATGAGCAGGGAGCCCCAACTCACAGTGACAGATGCTTAATTGAGACTACATTCATCAAGAACAAACAAACAGAAACGAGCACACACACATTTACCAGAACACAATGGTACAATATAACAGCAACAGTCAGACAAAGATAGTTTCTAGACTCCAATTGGCATCAAACATCCAGCACAATATACAGTAGAATAGAATAGATACAGCAATAGAATAGAACGGCCGCAGGGATAGAGGGAGGAAGAGTAGGGTCCTTACAGCGCCATTTATCAGTTTGCAGTCATCCTCCATCTCGTCAGCACTGTCTTCATCCGTCACGTCACCCTCTTCGTTGTCTTCGTCGATGTTCGATGGGAGCTTCTTTCCCTGGCAGACAAATGTGCCGTTAATACATGGGTCATATTCATTAGGCACCAAACGAAAGAAAACGTTCCGAAAGAGGGAGGGACTATCTGATCACGACCAATACGAATCGCACGGTTTCATATTCCATTGCAAAGAGTTTTAACAATAGCATTATTTTATGGGAAGAAATCCCCCTTGGGCACAGATCTATGACCAGTTAACACTCCAGTAAGTACTGGACCTTAACCTTTAGGGGGTGGGGACACAAAACTGACCTTAAAAATCAGTGTCTTGTGTGGGGAAACTTTACCAGGACTCCATTCTATGGCCTCTGTGTGTGTCGGGGACAATTCCAATTCTCTTTAAAACTTTTCAATAAGGAAAACGTAGAATTGGGTTTACTTTCTGAATTGTTTGTTAATGCTTAGGAGGTGGCTTTACAACACATTTACCCAATATCTAAACCATTAAGCTCCCCCCCCAGAGTGCTTCAGGTGTAACCGCAGTAACAGCTACAGCTGCCACCAGGAATTGATCCCAGACCAGTATATCTGGGGTAGAGTTCAGAAAGTTCACGTTCAAAATGTTGTAAATAGAAATATCATTCATAAAGATGACAAATGCTCATTCTCCTTGACAAAGAATGTCTGTAGGTTCTACATGGGTTTCTATTTGTCACCGTTCTCAACACGGCTCCATTTTGTTACATGTTCTTAGCATGTTGTTAAGTAACAGTTTGATTGAATGACAAACGGCCCTGCAACCACAAATACCTCCATAAGAGGGGGACAGAGAGAGAGAGAGCCGTGTTAATCATGTCAGTGTGCTACTGGTATGAAGTGTTTTTACAACCATCATAGGAAATCCATTCAGGTGCACCCCCCCACCCACTTACAGTTGACAGTTCACTGAAAAACGCAGACAAAACTATAACGATCCACAATCAAAATGAGATTGTAAAACTGCAGTGAACATCTGTCCCCTCAGCTCGTTCCAAATGATCTTGTAACAGTTATTGCACCATCACACGCAGCTCTACTGGGCAGCGGCCACATGGCAGTCAGTATATCACACAAGGCAGACTTCAGAACTGGGGCCTGGATTCACTACAGCGGGGCCTGGGCCCCAGATGGTGGAGGGATACTCAGCCTCAGTCTGTTAGACACACGTCTCCGTACCCCCCCACCAAAAAAGCTGGATAGCAGTCGGCCATATTGATTTGGCCAGTCACCATCATTTCATGATCAGAGGGCATGAAGGAGATGATTACTACCGAAGCCCACTAGGGCCAAATCAGAGTGATTTTTTACTTCCCGACTAATGAGGCTGACTGTCAGGGGCCGACGTGCTGAGGTGAGACTGTGTAGTAACTAGCGCTGCAAAGTGAGACTGTACTCAGAACAAATCAAATTCGATTGGACACACATATTTAGCAGATGATATTGTGGGTGTAGCGAAATGCTTGTGTTCCTAGCTCCAACAGTGCAGTAATATCTAAAAATTCACAACACACAAAGTAAAAGAATGGAATTAATATGTAAATAAATATTAGGACGCGCAATATTGGAGTGGCATAGACTAAAACACAGTAGAATACAGTACATATGAAATTAGTAAAACAGTATGTAAAAATGATTAGTGTGGTAACTAGCGCTGCGAGGTGAGACGGTACTCAGAACAGTGTGGTAACTAGCACTGCGAGGTGAGACGGTACTCAGAACAGTGTGGTAACTAGCACTGGGAAGTGGAGTGCTCATTGACCCATAACCATCTGACGTGGACCGATTTGTCACGACCATCCACTAGGCTAAAGTCAGCTAGATTGAACAATTTCCATAAGGCAATTCTAGGTCTTGTGGCATATTTTGGTTAAACTATCCCCAATTCAATGGAATTGCAACCCTCTGCATGAACAGTGCAATCTTCCATCACATGTGCAGTGTACTCACTCTTCCATCACATGTACAGCTGATTCTCAAGATCTTGCACACTAATGAGATGCTATTGAGCCCACACTACTACACTGTCTGAGCCAAGGACAACATGCTTTCTGGTAAGTTATAATTACAATACTGGGTGGGGTGAATATATTTTGTGTGACATACAGTATTTATTTTTTGTTAACTAGTAAATAGTAGCCTACAGCAAAGTGTGTTTAAATAATTTGTAACTTGTTAACAATTTCTGCTAGTTAGTTTTTGCTACCATGTGGGGTTTAGTTTGCTTGAGCCTGCTAACTGAGGAGTGTTAATTCACCTGTTTCCATACATGTTTAATTTGAAAACATTTATCTTACAAAGGAGTTGTTTAATCTAACTGCTTAACTATTTCTGTACATGGAATTGTATTATTTATGTTTTACTCATTTGTTTCTAATCTTTACAGGAAAATGCCACGGGAACTATCCGATGTGTGGAGACATTTCACTGCAGCTGTGTACATTAGCAAAAGTTGTGTACATTTGCAAATACCGTGCCAAATCATATGTGGAGAATGCAACAAAGATGCAGAATCATCTGGCCATGCGAATAAAGTTCCCTCATCGCTCACAACAAGCAACCTCTGACAAAAGTCCCTCTACTTCTATTCAAGGTGAAAATGATGAATCAGACACCTTATCCATAGCAACAGCTCATGGTCCTCCTGGAATCAAAAGTTTTTTGACTGAATGGAGGAACGTAGTCAAAATAACGCTGATTAATGTCTTGCTCGAGCTGTGTATGCAACTGCTTCACCTCTGATGCTCACAGGCAAAGTGTATCGGAAGAGATTTCTGAATGTTCCTCGCCCAGCATACACCCCTCCAACCAGACATGCTTTATCTACTAATTTGCTGGATGCAGAGTTCAAGTGAAGGTCAAGCAAAACAGAGAAAGCAGACTGTATTGCAATCATCTCTGATGGGTGGTTGAATGTTCGTGGGCAAGGAATAATTAACTACATCATCTCCACCCCTCAACCAGTATTCTACAAGAGCACAGACACAAGGGACAACAGACACACCGGTCTCTACATTGCAGATCAGCTGAAGGCTGTCATAGATGACCTTGGACCACAGAAGGTATGTGTACTGGTGACAGACAACGCTGCTAACATGAAGGCTGCTTGGTCTAAAGTGGAGGAGTCCTACCCTCACATCACACCCATTGGTTGTGCTGATCATGCGTTGAATCTGCTCCTCAAGGACATCATGGCACTGAAAACAATGGATACACTACAAGAGAGCCAAGGAAATGGTCAGGTACGTGAAGGGTCAACAAGTTATAGCTGCAATCTACCTCACCAAGCAAAGTGAGAAGAAAAAGAGCACCACCCGTTGGGGTGGTGTCGTCATCATGTTTGACAGTCTCCTGGAGGTGAAGGAGTCTCTCCAAGAAATGGCCATATCACAGTCTGCCGATATGGACAGCCCCATCAAGAGGATCCTCCTGGATGATGTATTTTGGGAGAGAGTGGAAAGCAGCCTGAAACTCCTAAAACCTATAGCAGTAGCCATTGCACGGGTTGAGGGAGACAATGCCATCATGTCTGATGTTCAGACTCTGCTTGCAGATGTAAGAGAAGAAATCTGTACCGCCCTGCCCACTTCACTGTTGCTCCAAGCAGAAGAAACCGCAGTTCTGAAATACATCAAAAAGCGTGAAGACTTCTGCCTGAAGCCCATACACGCCACAGTGTACATGTTGGACGCCAAGTATGCTGGCAAGAGCATCCTGTCTGGTGCAGAGATCAACAAAGCCTGTGGTGTCATCACTACCATGTCTCGCCACCTTGGCCTGGATGAGGGCAAGGTTCTTGGCATTCTGGCGAAGTACACTTCCAAGCAAGGGCTTTGGAATGGAAATGCAATATGGCAGTCGTGCCAACATAACTCATCAGCCACCTGGTGGAAGGGACTTTGTGGATCTGAGGCTCTTTCCTCTGTTGCCTCCATCATCCAACAAATCCCACCAACATCAACCGCCTCAGAGAGCAACTGGTCGTGGTTTGGGAACACACACCAAAGCACGCAACAGGTTGACCAATACAAGGGTTGACAAAATGGTGGCCATCCGGGGATATTTGAGGCTTTTGAGCCTGACAACGAGCCATCCTCAACAAGGTTGGAAAGTGACAGTGAAGATGAGGCCTCTGAGTCTGATGTTCAAGAGGTGGACATTGAGAAGGTCCAGGGAGAAGACATGGAAGCCTAAGAGGAAGACAACCAAAGCTTTAGTTTCTAGACTATCATTTCACAGATGTATGTTTAAAACGTTTTTGGGAGATGCGGTGGATCATTCAATATTCCCTTTCTTTTGTTGTTCAGTGTAATAATCCCATGTGAAGAGTTACCTCATTTAAATAAAGTTACATTCGTAAGTAAATTGTTTTCATTTCTATTGCAAGGATTTAATCATTTGCAATGTCTACTTATGATAAGGTAAAATGTTTATGTTTCTGTCTCCATACGATATGGTAAATACAGTTGAAGTTGGAAGTTTACATACACCTTAGTCAAATACATTTAAACTCAGTTTTTCACAATTCCTGACATTTAATCCTAGTAAAAAATCCCTGTCTCAGTTCAGTTAGGATCACCACTTTATTTTAAGAATGTGAAATGTCAGAATAATAGTAGAGAGAATTATTTATTTCAGCTTTTATTTCTTTCATCACATTCCCAGTGGGTCAGAAGTTTACATACACTCAATTAGTATTTGGTAGCACTGCCTTTAAATTGTTTAATAACTTGGGTCAAACGCTTCAGGTAGCCTCCCACAAGCTTCCCACAATAAGTTGGGTGAATTTTGGCCCATTCCTCAACACAGAGCTGGTGTAACTGAGTCAGGTTTGTAGGCCTCCTTGCTCGCACACACTTTTTCAGGTCTGCCCACACATTTTCTATAAGATTAAGGTCAGTAAGATTAAGGTCAGGGCTTTGTGATGGCCACGCCAATAATATGACTTTGCTGTCCTTAGCCATTTTGCCACAAGGTTGGAAGTATGCTTGGGGTCATTGTCCATTAGGAAGACCCATTTGTGACCAAGCTTTAACTTCCTGACTGATGTCTGGAGATGTTGCTGCAATATATCCACATAATTATCCTGCCTCATGATGCCATTTATTTTGTGAAGTGCGCCAGTCCCTAATGCAGCAAAGCACCAGCACAACATGATGCTACCACCCTCGTGCTTCATGGTTGGGATGGTGTTCTTCAGTTTGCAAGCCTCCCTCTTTTTCCTCCAAACATAATGATGGTCATTATGGCCAAGCAGTTCTATTTTTGTTTCATCAGACCAGAGACCTTTGTCCCCATGTGCATTTGCAAACCGTAGTCTGGCTTTTTTTATGGCGGTTTTGGAGCAGTGGCTTCTTCCTTGCTGAGCGGCTTTTCAGGTTGTCGATATAGGACTCGTTTTACTGTGGATATAGATACTTTTGTACCCGTTTCCTCCAGCATCTCCACAAGGTCCTTTGCTGTTGTTCTGGGAATTATCTGTACTTTTCGCACCAAAGTACGTTCATCTCTAGGAGACAGAACGCGTCTCCTTCCTGAGCGGTATGACGGCTGCGTGGTCCTATGGTGTTTATAATTGCGTACTATTATTTGTACAGATGAACGTGGTACCTTCAGGCATTTGGAAATTGCTCCAAAGGATGAACCAGACTTGTGGTCTACAATTTCTTTTTCTGAGGTCTTGGCTGATTTCTTTTGATTTTCCCATGATGTCAAGCAAAGAGGCACTGAGTTTGAAGGTAAGCCTTGAAATGCATCCACAGGTACACCTCCAATTGACTCAAATGATGTAAATTTGCCTATCAGAAGCTTTTAAAGCCATGACATCATTTTCTGGAATTTTCCAAGCTGTTTAAAGGCACAGCCTTCTGACCCACTGGAATTGTGATACAGTGAATTCTAAGTAAAATAATCTGTCTGTCTAAACAATTATTGGAAAAATTATGTGTCACGCACAAAGTAGATGCCCTAACCAACTTTCCAAAACTATAGTTTGTTAACAAGATATTTGTGGAGTGGTGTAAAGACGAGTTTTAATGACTCCAACATAACTATGTAAACTTCCGACTTCAACTGTATATCCAATGCAAAAAACATCTACAATTAAATGGTATTAATAAACTCAGCAAAAAAAGAAACGTCCTCTCACTGTCAACTGCGTTTATTTTCAGCAACTTAACATGTATAAATATTTGTATGAACATAACAAGTTTCAACAACTGAGACAAACTGAACAAGTTCCACAGACATGTCACTAACAAACAGAATAATTTGTCCCTGAACAAAGGGGGGGGGGGGGTCAAAATCAAAAGTAACAGTCAGTATGGACTACACCAGATTGATGTTACCCCACTCGTCCACCAAGGCACCTGCAAGTTCCCGGACATTTCTGGGGGGAATGGCCCTAGCCCTCACCCTCCGATCCAACAGGTCCCAGACATGCTCAATGGGATTGAGATCTGGGCTCTTCGCTGGCCATGGCAGAACGCTGACATTCCTGTCTTGCAGGAAATCACGCACAGAACGAGCAGTATGGCTGGTGGCATTGTCATGCTGGAGGGTCATGTCAGGATGAGCCTGCAGGAAGGGTACCACATGAGGGAGGAGAATGTCTTCCCTGTAACGCACAGCGTTGAGATTGCCTGCAATGACAACAATTTCAGTCCGATGATGCTGTGACACACAACCCCAGACCATGACGGACCCTTCACCTCCAAAAATTGATCCCGGTCCAGAGTACAGGCCTCGGTGTAATGCTCATTCCTTCGACAACAAAACGCAAATCCGACCATCACCCCTGGTAAGACAAAACCGCAACTCGTCTGTGAAGAGCACTTTTTGCCAGTCCTGTCTGGTCCAGCGACGGTGGGTTTGTGCCCATAGGCGACGTTGTTGCCGGTGATGTCTGGCGAGGACCTGCCTTACAACAGGCCAACAAGCCCTCACTCCAGCCAGCCTCTCTCAGCCTATTGCGGACAGTCTGAGCACTGATGGAGAGATTGTGTGTTCCTGGTGTAACTCGGGCAGTTGTTGTTGCCATCCTGTACCTGTCCCGCAGGTGTGATGTTCGGATGTACTGATCCTGTGCAGGTGTTGTTACACGTGGTCTGCCACTGCGAGGACGATCAGCTGTTCGTCCTGTCTCCCTGTAGCGCTGTCTTAGGTGTCTCACAGTACGGACATTGCAATTTATTGCCCTGGCCACATCTGCAGTCCTCATACCTCCTTGCAGCATGCCAAAGGCATATTCACGCAGATGAGCAGGGACCCTGGGCATCTTTCTTTTGGTGTATTTCAGAGTCAGTATAAAGGCCTCTTTAGTGTCCTAAGTTTTCATAACTGTGACCTTAATTGCCTACCGTCTGTAAGCTGTTAATGTCTTAACCGTTCCACAGGTGCATGTTCATTAATTGTTTATGGTTCATTGAACAAGCATGGGAAACAGTGTTTAAACTCTTTACAATGAAGATCTGTGAAGTTATTTGAATTTTACGAATTATCTTTGAAAGACAGGGTCCTGAAAAAGGGACGTTTCTTTTTTTGCATATATTCCCTTTAATTCCCATATATTCCCACGGAAAGTTTCCACCTCTGAATATTCCCCAAAATGTGCAACACTATCCACGCCTTCCTTTCGCTGATGTGACATGTTAAGTGTCCACGCCAGCAGGCTTTTGCAGGCCGCAGAACCATGATTGTTGAATCAGGTTTATTACGGTTGGGAAGGAACAAAAGCCTGCACTCCCAGTAGATCTCTCTGGGACAGAGGGTGGAGAGACCCCTGGTCTATAAGGATAGACTGGCTGCTGAGGATCAGACTTCTGTGTGTGTGTGTGTGTGTGTGTGTGTGTGTGTGTGTGTGTGTGTGTGTGTGTGTGTGTGTTAATTCAAAGTATTTACCTTGATGAGTATCTTCCCTTTGAGGGTGTCTGGGGAGGGCAGGCGGCCCCGTTCATCTGCCTTGATGGCCGAGAGGTCCAGCTTGTCTCCCATCACCTCCACCAGGTACTGAGCCATCTTCTTCTGCTGGGGGACGCTGCAGTGGTTCTCTATGGACAGGATCACTGGGTAGCTGACAGAGACAGACGTGGGTTACACAGAGACGCCGATACGGCCGTGGGTTACACAGAGACAGGTACGGCCGTGGGTTACCATCAATACGAGACTTGAGGACAAAGACACAGATACTGACAGAGATATATCTATATCAGGAATGGGCAACTTTGATGGGGGTGGGGCCACAAAATCGGAACTCATGAGGGGCCGCAGTGCATACACACCCCCCACCCCACTAAGTTTAGGTAGCTGGCCACTAAACTAACTTACCAATCTAAAAATTGTTAGCTAGCATGGTTAACTGTGTGAATGTCAGTGACTGGCATACAGTTTCAAACGGAAAAATGCTGATGCACAAAACAAAATCGTAATTGCACCTTGTGTATTCTACTATTCTAACTCTTAACAGTAAGTTGAGACCCCTAATCTAGATAGTTCTACATCTTTGGTACAGCCTTGGCAATGGGTTCTCACTATTCAGACACTTGACAGCACAGCTATGGGTTCTCAGTTTCATTCTGATGTGATCACCCTCAACCCCTCTAAAAAGTCAACAACAAAAATTAACAACATTCTTTGTTGTAAGTTGAATACATTCCTGGCCGTTCTTATCAATTATCTACAGAATGCATTGTACTAGAAGAATAAAAGGCGCACACAGCCCCCCATTGCTTTCTGTTACCTGTGGGTCTATATACAGTCTCTTGTATACAGTTTGCATGCATTCTGATAGGATTATCACCTACAGCAGCACCGCATCTCTGATGAGGTCTGTGTGGGTGTGCAGGTCATGTGGAAACACTCGCTCGCTCCAGTGAGCCCATAGGAGTACAATACAATGCATCGTTGAGCAGTGTCTTTCAACAAAGATCCCGGGGACTCACTGTGTAGTCTATGATTGCTTTGATTCTAGCGGGGCATCAATTTGTACGCTTGCTTGGTTCAAGGGAACCAATTCAATGAAAGAGACTGAGGCACTGAGAACAACTTATAAGTAATAGGAATATTCTGAGGAAACCATATTTAATAGTTTATGACTTAGAAATAACTATAATTCCCCATGAGCCTTGTTCATCCGGCGCATACCATACAGTGCCTTCAGGAAGTACAGTATTCACACCCCTTTACTTTGGCCACATTTTGTAGTTACAGCCTGAATTTAAAATGTCTTGATATTTTATGTCACTCATCTAAAACACAACACCCCATAATGTCAGCGGAATTTTGCTTTTAGGAATGGTTTGAAAATTAAAAACATTAATAAGCTGCAATTTCTTCAGTTAAGTATTCAAACCCTTAGCTATGACACGCCTCAATATGTTCAGGAGTAGAAAGGTGCTTAACAAATCACATAAGTTGCATGGACATATTCTGTGTTCAGTAATAGTGGTTAACATGATTTTTGAATGACTACTCCTAGTCCCGTGTGGCTCAGTTGGTAGAGCATGGTGTTTGCAACACCAGGGTTGTGGGTTCGATTCCCATGGGGGACCAGTACGGAGAAAAAAATGTATGAAATGTATGCATTCACTACTGTAAGTCACTCTGGATAAGAGTGTCTGGAAAATGACTAAAATGTAAATGTACTCCATCTCTGTACCCCACACACAATTATCTGTAAGGTCCCTCAATCAAGTAGTGAATTTCAAGAACAGATTCAACCAAAGACCAGTGAAGTTGTTCAATGCCTCACTAAGAAGTGCACCGATTGGTAGATGTGAAGGGGGGGAAAAAGCAGACACTGAATATCCCTTTGAGCATGGTGAAGTTATTAATTACACTTTGAATGGTGTATCAATACACCAAGTTACAGGTGTCCTTCCTGACTCAGAAGAGGATGGAAACTGATTGGTGATTTCAACATGAGGCCAATGGTGACTTTAAAACTGTTACAGAGTTACAGAGAGGCTGTGATAGGAGAAAACTGAGGATGGATTGATCAACAACATTGTAGTTATGCCACAATATGAACCTAAATGAAGCCTGTACAGAATACAAATATTCCAAAATATACATCCTGTTTGCAACCACACTTAAGTAATACTGCAAAGAAATGAACTTTATGTCCTGAATACAAAGCGTTATGTTTGGGGCAAATCCAAAACCAAATCCACCATGGCCCATTTATTGACTTACCTCCCTTATCCTACCTCATTTGCACACACTGTATATAGACTTTTCTATTGTGTTATTGACTGTACTTTTGTTTATCCTATGTGTAACTCTGTTGTTTTTGTCGCACTGCTTTGCTCTATCTTGGCCAGGTCGCAGTTGTAAATGAGAACGTGTTCTCAACTGGCCTACCTGGTTAAATAAAGGTGAAAAATTATTATTCTTTTAAATAAAAAAACAAAATGATCACTGAGTACCACTCTTCATATTTTCAAACATGGTGGTGGCTGCATCATGTTATGGATATGCTTGTTATCGGCAAGGACTAGGCAGTTTTTTTTTTTGATAAAAAGAAACAGAATAGCGCTAAGCACAGGAAAAATCATAGAAATCAGGCTGAACCAGGTTTTCCCTCTATCAGACACAGGGAGACTAATTCACCTTTCAGCAGAACAAAAACCTAAATCTACACTGGAGTTGCTTACCAAGACAGCATTGAATGTGCCCGAGTGGCCTAGTTACAGTTTTGACTTAAATCATCTTGAACATCTATGGCAAGACCTGAAAATGGCTGTCTAGCAATTATCAACAATCAACTTGACAGAGCTTGAATTTTACAAAGAATAATGGGCAAATATTGTACAATCCAGTTGTGCAAAGCTCTTAGAGACTTACCCAGAGGGAAGGGGGGGAATACTTTGTTAAATTAGGTATTTCTGTATTTCATTTTCAATACATTTGCAAGAATAAAAAAAAAAAAAATCACTGTCATTATGTAGTATTGTGTGTAATAACAAATACATAACATATTTCAAGCTGTAGAAACAAAATGTAGAATAAGTCAAAGGTTCCGAATACTTTCTGAAAGCACTACCTTGAGTAAACTTTGTTTGGACGTCGTAAAGGACCATTTGCCGACACTGAAAAGATAAAGCTAGCTAACGACCTCCTTTTCCACGTGGAAAAGACTGACAGACTTGCTAGCTACGTTAGCTAGCTGGGATTTTCTAAAAGAAATCTGCCTCCAGAAATAAAAGCTTCTCCCAAGTGGGTGTGACACCTACTTCCGTTGCCTGCTGCACTGCTGCTTGGATTCCACCTGGCGATCTGTTCACCGTCTGCCCTGGCCTGTCTCCCCCTGTGTGGTAGAGGTACACCCGCTACACTCCTCTCTCTCCCGAGCTTTTGCTCACCTCCAGCACACACACGCACTGCTGGGGCAAGTGACTGAACTTACAATGGCTAGCCCCAAGTTATATTTTTCTCTTGTGCTTTATGCTATTTACCTCATGACTCCTGGTTGCTTTGTTGACTATAAACTTGCTTGTTTACCCAACCGTGGGACAGACTGTTTGTTCCCACACTTGGGACTCTGACTATTGGCTACACAGACTTCTGGCCTCCCATCCTATTCTAACCACCTCTCGCCGGCTTTGTATTCATGTTACCTGATGAAATTGCTGTACAATATGATCGAATACACATTCAAATGTTATAAATCAACACTGCAAAGCTCTCCCTGTCCTCTGCCGTGCCCTGATTGTATTACTGCTGATTATATCTGGAAATGTGCATGTACACCCTGGCCCATCTACTGTTGCTAGCCCCAATTCTGACTTGTGCTCTAATATCTGCTTCACTGATTTCTGGTCTCGTAAAAGCCTGGGTTTTCTGCACATTAACACGAGAAGCTTATTACTTAAAACTGATACATTTAAAGTGTGGGTTCACAGCTCCAATCCACATTACAGGAGACATGGTTAAAAAAAGAGTGTTTTGAAGACTAATGTTAACCTTTCTGGTTATAACCTTTTTCAGCAAGACATATCTTCCAAATGTGGTGGAGTGCAAATCTTTACCAAGGATCACCTTCTGTGCTCGGTTGTCTCCACCAAGTCTGTCCCCAAACAATTTGATTTGCTGGTTTTATGCATTAAAACTTTCAAATAACTCTTTGTTGACTGTTGCTGGGTGCTATCGTCCTCCATCAGCCTGTACCCTACCTGCCCTAAGCTTTCTCCTGGCCCCTTACACTAAGTCTGAATTTGTCCTGCTAGGTGACCTAAACTGGGACATGCTTAAACCAACTGACCAAGTCCTAAAGCAATGAGACTCCATAAATCTTTCTAAGATTATTACCAATCCCACAAGGTATGACTCCAAACACCCAAGAAAGGCTACTCTCCTTGATGTTATCCTCACAAATAATCCTGATAGGTATCAGTCTGGTGTTTTCTGTAATGACCTTAGTGGTCACTGTTTTACAGCCTGTGTTCGTAATGGCTGCTCAGTGAAACAACTTGTCCTGATTGGTCATAAACGCTTGCTAAAAAAATTTAATGAGCAAGCCTTCCTTTAAGACCTGGCCTTAGACCTTTTTTGATATTTTCAGTGGTATCATTAACAAATACGTGCCCATAAAGACAATGAGTATTAAAAACAGGTTCAGCCAATGGTTTGAATGTGAACTGGCAGTTACTCCACCTCAAGAATTCAATTTGGCAAATCGCTCAGCATACGCATACTCAGGCTGACTGGCTCTCGTTCAGGCAAATTAGAAATAAGTTCACTCAGGCTATCCAGAAGGCCAACGTTAGTTACTTTAAGGAGCAGTTATTTCTCTGTGGGTCTAACCCCAATAAGTTTTGGAAAATTTAACCTGTTGGGGCTAGGGGGCAGTATTTGCACGGCTGGATAAAAAATGTACCTGATTTAAACTGGTTACTACTCTTGCCCAGAAACGAGAATATGCACATAAAACCTGAGAAGATGCCATACAGGAAGTGCCCTGTCTGACAATTTGTTCTCCTTCTGTGGCATCTCTATCGAAAATATAGCATCTCTGCTGTAAGGTGACATTTTCTAAGGCTTCCACTGGCTCTCAGAAGGCGCCAGAAAGTGGAATGACGTCTCTCCAGTCTCTGGGCAAAAAAACAGCAGGAGATTTTGTGAGTGGTCAGGCTGAGAACAGTGACACTGGAGACGCGCGTTCATGTGAATTCTCAATTTTTTTCTTTCAGCCTTTGAATGAATACAACGTCGCCCGGTTGAAATATTATCGCTATTTTACGAGACAAATTGCATAAAAAATTATTTTAAACAGCGTTTGACATGCTTCGAAGTACGGTAATGGAATATTTTGAATTTTTTTGTCACGAAATGCGCTCGCGCGTCACCCTTCGGATACTGACCTGAACGCACGAACAAAATATTTGAATATAACTATGGATTATTTGGAACCAAAACAACATTTGTTGTTGAAGTAGAAGTCCTTGGAGTGCATTCTGACGAAGAACAGCAAAGGTAATCCAATTTTTCTTATAGTAAATCTGAGTTTGGTGAGGCCAAACTTGGTGGGTGTCAAATTAGCTAGCCGTGATGGCCGGGCTATGTACTCAGAATATTGGAAAATGTGCTTTCGCCAAAAAGCTATTTTAAAATCTGACACCGCGATTGCATAAAGGAGTTCTGTATCTATAATTCTTAAAATAATTATGTATTTTGTGAACGTTAATCGTGAGTAATTTAGTAAATTCACCGGAAGTTTGCGGTAGGTATGCTAGTTCTGAACATCACATGCTAAATGTAAAAAGCTGGTTTTTGATGTAAATATGAACTTGATTGAACAACACATGCATGTATTGTATAACATAATGTCCTAGGAGTGTCATCTGACGAAGATCATCAAAGGTTAGTGCTGCATTTAGCTGTGGTTTTGGTTTTGTGACATATATGCTTGCTTTGAAAATGGCTGTGTGATTATTTTTGGCAGGGTACTCTCCTGACATAATCTAATGGTTTGCTTTCGCTGTAAAGCATTTTTGAAATCGGACAATGTGGTTAGATTAACGAGAGTCTTGTCTTTAAAATGGTGTAAAATAGTCATATGTTTGAGAAATTGAAGTTATAGCATTTGAGGTATTTGTATTTCGCGGCACGCGATTCCACTGGCTGTTGACGTTTGCGTCCCACCTTGCCCAGGAAGGTTAAAGACCTGGAGAAAAACCCTCCTCCTCACAGCTGCCCATGTCCCTTAATGTTGATGATGTGGTTGTTACTGACAAGGACCACATGGCTGAGATCTTAAACTTCTCTAGGGTAGGGGGCAGTATTTTGACGTCCGGATGAAAGGTGTGACCAAATTAAACTGCCTGCTACTCAGGCTCAGAAGGTAGGATATGTATATTATTAGTAGATTTGGATAGAAACACTCTGAAGTTGCTAAAACTGTTTGAATGATGTCTGTGAGTATAACAGAACTCATATGGCATGCAAAAACCTGAGAAAAATCCAACCAGGAAGTGTGGAAATCTGAGGCTTGTAGTTTTCAAGTGATTCCCTAACCAGTATACAGTGACTTAGGGTTCATTTTGCACTTCCTAAGGCTTCCACTAGATGTCAACAGTCTTTAGAACGTTGTTCCATGCTTCTACTGTGAATATGGAACGAACAAGAGGGCCTGGAAGTTGATGAGGGAGAAAATGACATGAGCTCAGAGGCGCGCCCTCACGTGAGAGTTAGCTGTGTTCCTTTTCTTTTCTGAAGACATTGGAATTGTCCGGATGGAATATTACTTAAGATTTATGTTAAAAACGTCCTAAAGATTGATGCTATACATCATTTGACATATTTCTACGAACGTAAATATAACTTTTTTTGACTTTTCGTCGTGACATTTGCACGCGCTTCCAAACAAAATGAACATTTATTGTGTAACATGGAGTCTTTGGAGTGCAACCATATGAAGATCAAAGGTAAGTCAGAAATTTTATAGCTATTTCTGACTTTTGTTACTCCTCTTCTTGACTGCTAACTGTTTGAAAAGATTTGTCTGCTGGATGCTGTTCTCAGATAATCGCATGGTTTGCTTTCGCCGTAAAGCCTTTTTGAAATCTGACACAGCGGTTGGATTAACAAGAAGTTTATCTTAAAGCTGGTGTATAACATTTTATCTTTTATGTATGTTTATTTTGAGAATTTCTGTTTGTTGAGTTTCACGCTCTGCAATTTCACCAGATGTTGTTTGAGACAGTGTTTAACTGAACAAAATGCGCTAACAAAACAGAGGTTTTTGGATATAAAGAGGGACTTGATCGAACAAAACAAACATTTATTTGCTTTCGTCGTGAAGTCTTTTTGAAATCTGACACCGTGGTTGGATTAACAAGAAGTTCATCTTTAAACCGATGTATAACACTTGTATGTTTCATGAATTTTTATAGTGAGTATTTCTGTTTTTGAATTTGGAGCTCTGCAATTTCACTGGATGTTGGCCAGGTGGGACGCTAGAGAGGTTAAACTTGACCTAAAAAAACATCTAGGTCAGATGGATTAGACCCTTTCTTCTTTAAGGTTGCTGCCCCTATCATCGCCAGTCCTCTCTCTGACCTTTTTAACCTGTCTCTCCTCTCTGGGGAGGTTCCCATTGCTTGGAAGGCAGCCACGGTGTGTCTTTTATTTAAAGGGGGAGATCAAGCTGATCCTACCTTTTATAGGCCTTTTTCTATTTTGCCATGTTTACCAAAAGTGTAAAAAAAAAAAGTTTTTTAAATAATAAATAAATAATCAACTGACTGGCTTTCTTGATGTTTATAGTATTCTCTCGGGTATGCAATCTGTTGACTTTGCCCAATAATGTTTGTACCATGTTGTGTTGCTACCATGTTGTGTTGCTACCATGCTGTGTTGTTGTTTTAGGTCTCTCTTTATGTAGTGTTGTCTCTCTTGTCGTGATGTGTAATTTTATTTTTAATCCCAGACCCCGCCCCTTCTGGTAGGCCGTCATTGTAGCTAAGAATTTGTTCTTAACTGTCTGGTTAAATATGTCTGGTTAAATATAGGTTAAATAAAATAAAAATGAATACCATATCTGGAGTATATGAGAAAGCCTAAGGTAAAGTAGGCTACATCTGAAAGATATATTGTTACCATTAAGATGTAGGAACGATGTTGGTAGGCTTAGCTATTGTGTGCACGACAAAAAGATCTGACCTATATCTCATGAAAAACCACGCGGAACGCAATTGAATTCACCGCCTCATTCCCTCTCATTCTCCCATACAAGCTCAGGATGAAGGACAGGCATTAAAAGATGGTATGTGGGAGAGAAATGTAAAATTGCTATAAAAAAAAACGTTTTGATTTATATAGGTATTTTTGTTAGGGAGTTAACCTGAGAAGCTAGCTAGGATGTCTGTGGACAAAACAAGATTTAAGAACTCAGAGGAGGACATTCTTACTCGTTTCTCACAAAGGCGTACTTGTTGATGGTCTCGATGACGTCTTTGAAGAGGATCTTGGAGGTGAGCGTATAGCCATGGTGCACGATAGGCTCGCCGTCCTGCCCGTCCCAGCAGTCCACTGCGGTGGAGGGAAAGAAAAATAATGGCGTGACCATGAGAAGGTAGTGTACTCAAAGCTAATTAATACCCCCCTGTTAATCCTTCAGCTCACAAACTGTTACATACAAGGGACCCATTACATTCTCTGACTGAAGACAAGACAGACAATATTTGTACCAGTATGTAACCTCTAAGTACAGTTGAAGTCGGAAGTTTACATACACTTAGGTTGAAGTCATTAAAACTCGATTTTTCAACCACTCCACAAATATCTTGTTAACAAACTATAGTTTTGGCAAGTCGGTTAGGACATCTACTTTGTGCATGACACAAGTAATATTTCCAACAATTGTTTACAGACAGATTATTTCCCTTATAATTCACTGTATCACAATTCCAGTGGGTCAGAAGTTTACATAGACTAAGTTGACTGTGCCTTTAAACAGCTTGGAAAATTCCAGAAAATGATGTCATGGCTTTAGAAGCTTCTGATAGGCAAATTGACATAATTTGAGTCAATTGGATGTGTACCTGTGGATGTATTTCAAGGTGTATTTCGAGTCCTATATTGACATAACCTGAAAGGCCGCTCAGCAAGGAAGAAGCCACTGCTCCAAACCCGCCATAAAAACGCCTGACTACGGTTTGCAACTGCACATGGGGACAAAGATTGTACTTTTTGGAGAAATGTCCTCTGGTCTGATGAAACAAAAAAAGAACTGCTTGGCCATAATGACCATCGTAATGTTTGGAGGAAAAAGGAGGAGGCTTGCAAGCCGAAGAACACCATCCAAACCGTGAAGCACGGGGGTGGCAGCATCATGTTGTTGGGGTGCTTTGCTGCAGAAGTGTCTGGTGCACTTCACAAAATAGATGGCATCATGAGGGAGGAAAATGATGTGGATATATTGAAGCAACATCTCAAGACATCAGTCAGGAAGTTAAAGCTTGGTCGCAAATGGGTCTTGCTAATTGACAATGACCCCAAGCATACTTCCAAAGTTGTGTCAAAATGGATTAAGGAGAACAAAGGCAAGGTATTAGAGTGGCCATCACAAAGCCCTGACCTCAATCCCATAGAAAATGTGTGGGTAGAACTGAAAAAGTGTGTGCGAGCAAGGAGGCCTACAAACCTGACTCAGTTACACCAGCTCTGTCAGGAGGAATGGGCCAAAATTCACCAAACTTATTGTGGGAAGCTTGTGGAAGGCTACCCGAAACATTTGACCGAAGTTAAACAATTTAAAGGCAATGCTACCAATACTAATTGAGTGTATGTAAACTTCTGAACCACTTTGAATGTGATGAAAGAAATAAAAGGTGAAATAAATTTACATTTTATTAATTTAGCAGACACTCTTATCCAGAGCAACTTACAGTAGTGAATGCATACATTTCATACATTTTTTCCATACTGGTCCCCCGTGGGAATCGAACCCACAACCCTGGCGTTGCAAACACCATGCTCTACCAACTGAGCCACTCTACTATTATTCTGACATTTTACATTCTTAAAATAAAGTGGTGATCCTAATTGACCTAAGACAGGGAATTTTTAATAGGATTAAATGTCAGGAATTGTGAAAAACTGAGTTTAAATGTATTTGGCTAAGGTGTATGTAAACTTCCAACATCAACTGTATGTGCACTGGTACACGCTTGCTTGAATAAATGTTTTTTTGGGGCGTGCATGAGTGCACGTTATTCAGAGAACGGCGCCTTCCACAGACCTTCCACGCAGCGGCAGCCGGCCTGCAGCACCCAGGCGTACATGTCGAGGCGGGACTGGGACATGAGCTGGTCCCCCATCAGGTAGGTGTTGTGGGACGAGGCGATGAAGTAGTTGCAGAGCGGCTGAGACATGTCCTGGGTCACCTCGTTGTGCTCTGGGTTGAAGATGTCCCCCGCCGGGCTGCGCATGTAGCTGGTGAAACCTGGGTCACAAAGCAAACAGAATTTTAAAAAATGAAATACAAAAAAATAACATTCTGCAACCAATAAGCACAGAAAAAAAAAAATGTATGAAATGAAATGTATGCATTCACTACTGTAAGTCGCTCTGGATAAGAGCGTCTGCTAAATGACTAAAATGTAAAATGTAAATGTAATAACATCCAGGTAGTCGCCTCCCCGTTTCAGTCCGTTGTTGTCCGTTTGGCGCCTAATGAACGCAACCATTAAGACAACCACATAGAAGCCATCATTCAGGTTGTCTTGGAGAGACGTTGTAGACGGGGGATGGGATTGGAGAGACGTTGTAGACGGGGGATGGGATTGGAGAGACGTTGTAGACGGGGGATGGGATTGGAGAGATGTTGTAGACGGGGGATGGGATTGGAGAGACGTTGTAGACGGGGGATGGGATTGGAGAGACGTTGTAGAAGGGGGATGGGATTGGAGAGACATGCGACATTCGACTGATAAAAGGACAATAGAAAGGGGAACCAAGAAGACAGCTCTTACCATCAATACCCAGAACCCCCTGCATCTGGTTCTCGGGGCATGGCTCAAATTTGTTCACAATCTCAAGGCAATGGTCTTTGGTCACCTTTGTCATCTACAAAACAGAAAAAGACAAGAACAAACGCACAATAAACAAATAGTTTTAAAAAAATACAGATTGACTACAGTAACTAATAATCAAATCCCCCAGCATAACAGTAAACATTGGGAGAGTTGGTGAAGATAAATTCCTGTTAATCCAATGAAGACATGTCCTCACATGCGGCTTCTAGCCCCCATCCCTGTGCTAAAATCCAATTGTCCGCCTGACAGCTGGCTTTTTAAACTGGCCGATTGGTCGATATGATACCCATCCATGTCAATCATCGTCAGGCCGACCCAAAATGGGTGGGGGGGGGGGGGGGGATGACACTCACTTTGTCGCAGTGTCAGGTCCCCCCCCCAGTTGAGTGCTGCACACTACTAGATCTGGGAGACAGAGGTTTGGACTAAGTAGCTTGGACTACTGACGGAAATAGGAAAGTGCCGTTTCAAGGACAGAATGAGAAGCTAGCTAGCGAAAAGGTTGTGCCACTTTCCCCTGGTCACTTACAAACATTAAGGATTTGACATCAAACTGCTTTCTGGCCGCGCTTTTGCCCCGATTCCCGATCACTAGAGGCTGAAGGGCTTTTTAAAAAGTGGGTAAATGTGGATAAATGGGTTTGGCTAACGAGTGAGTACAGTGGAGACACTTTGGGTATTGCGGCAGAAAATGGTGATGAGATGGGAGAGTTAATGCACGCACACATACACAGCAAGAGAGAGAGCTAGTAAACACAGTTAATCAGAGAAACCAAGGCAGGCTGTAGCTAATGATGCCAGCAGAGAGGAGAGGAGCTGGAGACCGCCCAGCTGCATCATGTTTGATATAACTCACCTAGTTAAACCACAACAAACCTCCCCGACAAAGTAGGGAGTTGTGGAACATCAAACACAATTAGCCCAAATAATATACCCCAGCTTCTGAAATGGGCAGACTAAACATCAACTGGGATCCAAACACCAAAGAAATGCATTTTCTCCCCGCTTCATTTTCTTCACTGCAAATTAGCCCAAAAAGCACATGCTCATTATAAAAGCACAGAGCTAATTCATTCATTACCGCCCCTTTGATTTATTTTTTACCGCAGAACCATTAGATAGGTGATCATATTTTATTTTAGACACCCAAAGCCTTTATAATTGGCACTGCTTATTCTAATAGCCTTGTAGGGGTCTATGTCTGCACAAACTCACCACTATTAAGCCTTTGTTTTAGGCCCTAATAGAAAATCCATGAAACGACTGTGTCAGTCTGTCACCTAGCGGAGTCTCTATGGGGGTGAGTCACAACAGAAGATCCTTCCTCGTTTAGTTAGCATGCAGGGCTAAGTGGGATGTCAGCAAAAATACCTCTCCTCTAACTTGCAGTAGCAAGAGCTTTTCCACATTGATAAGTTGAACATTATACACTTTAGATAAAGCTATATTGACTCTGTTACTAGCATACCACTTAGAATGACAAAATGTATTGGATAACCATTCCAAATGGGATGCATGTATACAAAAGTGATGGTATTTTCTTCAGTCAAGTGTCTATTCTATCCGTTTGGTCTATAATGGTTGAAACGTCTTTGTCAAGGATTAGAGTCAAAATGTCAAACAGCTTTTCACTGCAATTCAATAGTAATATTGTGGGCCATATGCATAATCTGTTGAATGGACATGGAAACAGGAAGGAAGGGGGGGAAAATGTCCCGACAAGTGTATCCTCATGCTGCCATTATTGAGACTCAAATCTTAAAAATCAGGTGTTTGCCTCAGAGTAAAGCAATTACAAAAAAAGTGGAGTCACAGAAATATATTAAAGGGGTCCACCGAAGTAACTTCCGACAAAGCAAGAGTTAACCCAGAGGCATGTCATTATGGATACCTTTTCAATATCTGGAGATGTGCAGTGTGTGTAATCCCGGGTGTGTATGCTAGCGTGCATGCATGATCGCACGTGTGTGTGTGCCTGTCTGCATACACTCCAGCTCTGCTCACTGTACCTTCTGGTCCAGCTCCAGGAAGCGGGCCAGGTTGCTGGTGTCAAGGTGGTCCATGTGGTTACTGTAGGTAAGCATGAGCAGGTAGAGGTCACGGCGTGTCGACATCATCTTGTAGAAAGAACAAAACTCCTCAAAGCCCAGGGTGCCCTGGTTGTCGTCAGTGTCTGCCTCCTGGGGAGAAGAGTGCAAATAGTTAGTCCAGGTAACCAGTAATTATCTGCAGTGACCTTATGTTGCACTCACTATGCATATTCACAAGACAACATACTATTTGCACACACTCACACAAACACAAAACACACACTTGCATACCAACAACAAACACAAAGGCTGCTGCTACTCTTGTTCTTTATTTTACTCTTATTATCTATCCTGATGCCTAGTCACTTTACTCTGTCTTCATGTACATATCTACCTTAAATACTTCGTACCTCTGCACATTGATCTGGTACTGCCTGTACATAGCTCCACATTATATACTGGAGGTACCAGATCAAAGTACCAGTCAAAAGTTTGGACACACCTACTCATTCAAGGGTTTTTCTTTATTTTTACTATTTTCTACATTGTAGAATAATGGTGAAGACATCAACACTATTAAATAACACATATGGAATCACGTAGGAACCAAAAAAAAGTGTTAACTCAAAACATATTTTAGATTCTTCAAAGTAGCCACCCGTTGCATTGACAGCTTTGCACACTCTCAACCAGTTCACCTGGAATGCCTTTCCAACAGCCTTGAAGGAGTTCCCACATATGCGGAGCACTTGTTGGCTGCTTTTCCTTCATTACGCGGTCCAACTCATCCCAAACCATCTCAATTGGGTTGAGGTTGGGTGATTGTGGAGGCCAGGTCATCTGAAGCAGCACTCAATCAATCACTCTCATTCTTTGTCAAATAACCCTTACACAGCCTGGAGGTGTGTTTTGGGGCATTGTCCTGTTGAAAAACAAATGATAGTGGGACTAGGTGCAAACCAGATGGGGCAGCGTATCACTGCAGAATGCTGTGGTAGCCATGCTGGTTAAGTGTGCCTTGAATTATAAATAAATCACAGACAGTGTCACCAGCAAAGCACCCCACACCATTACGCTGCCTCCTCCATGCTTCACGGTGGGAATCACACATGCAGATATCATCCGTTCACCTACTCTGCGTCTCACAAAGACACTGTGGTTGGATCCAATAATCTAAAATATGGACTCCAGGCCAAAGGACAGATTTCCACCGGTCTAATGTCGATTGCTAGCGTTTCTTGGCCCAAGCAAGTCTCGTCTTCTTATTGGTCTTTTAGTAGTGGTTTCTTTGCAGCAATTCGACCATGAAGGTCTGATTCACGCAGTCTCCTCTGAACAGTTGATGTTGAAATGTGTGTTACTTGAAATCCGTACAGCATTTATTTGGGCTGCAATTTCTGAGTCTGGTAACTAATGAACGTATCCTCTGCAGAGGTGACTCTGGGTCCTCATGAGAGCCAGTTTCATCATAGCACTTGATGGTTTTTGCGACTGCACTTGAAGAAACTTTCAAAGTTTAATATGGACTTGGTTTTTTACCAAATAGGGCTATCCTCTGTATTCCACCCCTACCTTGTCACAACACAACTTAGTGCGTTTGAGCCGATCAGGAGGAAAGAAATTCCACAAATGTACTTTTAACACGGCAAACCTGTTTTTCGAAATGCAATCCAGGTGACTACCTCATGAAGCTGGTTGAGAGAATGCCAAGAGTGTGCAAAGCTGTCATCAAGCCAAGGGTGGATACTTTGAAGAATCTAAAATATATTTTGATTTGTTTAACACTTGTTTAGTTACTACATGATTCCATATGTGTTATTTCATAGTGTTGAAGTCTTCACTATTATTCTACAATGCAGAAAATAGTAAAAAATAAAGAAAAACCATTGAATGAGTAGGTGTGTCCAAACTTTTGACTGGTACTGTAGCTCTAATCTTGTGTATTTGATTCCTTGTGTTACTACTTCCTATTCTGTTGTTACCTCTGCATCGTTGGGAAGGGCTCGTAAGCAAGCATTTCACCGTTAAGTCTACACCCGTTGTATTCAGCGCATGTAACATAACACTTGAATATTGACCCAGTACAAACCCAAACAAACATCGGCACGCTCAACGGAGAGGCAAAAAGAGCACCTGGCAGAAACAACGTACCTCTGTGTCTCAACACTGAACAGGAAGTCAAATCTCTCGAGGGACAGAGGGGGAGAAATTGACTTAATGTGGTACACTAAGTGTAGCAAGAATTCGCACACCCACCCACACAAACACCAAGGTCCAGATTGGTCCCTGGTGTGTTATCGTGTGTTACACCGGAGGCCGTCTGTTTTCCTACGCACCATATGGGTGACACCCCCCCAAGGGGGGCAGGGCTTAGTGCAGCTAGCTACGCCACAGGCTGGGGGTGAAGGAACTGCCACAGGCGCCAGCGCTAACAGACTAACAACATGATAACACAGTGCTAACTCACTAATCTTAGCAGGGCTGTCAAAGGACCATCTGGATCCACTAGGCTGTGTCATGGCTGGGAGTTTGTAGCTAATAGCATAGCCTGTTTGCTAAGTGAAAAGTCCAAGGACCCTTCCATCAGACCTTCTATAATGTGTTTAGAGGAGACGGATAGAGGATACAAGGAATCTAGGCAGGATAAATTGAGGAGGAGCCCAGGAGTCATTATGAAAAAGGCACATCAGCAATTTCTAGGTGCCTCTCAATTGCCTTTCCTGTTATATAGTTTCCTGTGACAAATCTGTCCCAAATTTCATAACAGTCACGACGACACATCCCCATTCCCACTGAGTGAGACCTGTTTGAATGCAAACTTTTAACAACCTCAGTCAAGACTGTCTTGAATGAACTCAATTTAAAAGTTGTGAAATAATGAAGCCACAGCTCACTCTTTTTTTCACCATGACTGGCTCATTTGGAGAAAGCAGTCTGGTCCTTTCTTGGACCTGAGCGGATGCTAACAGGACGTGTATCCACACAGACTGTGCCAAGCTAGCTAAGAAATCAAGGGTACATGTCATTTTCATAGGCTTTATGGTTTCAGTGAAGCATATTGGCAACAAAAGGGCCATCTTCTCTTTCATAAGATAAATAATCACTAAATATCTCAGAAAGGAAAGTATAACACGGATTTTGGACTATTTAAAACCACCAACCCACGTTGATTCAATACCTTGATTTGTTGACATTTTGTCTGCATCCTACATGGCACCCTGTTCTCTATGCACTACTGAGCCCTGCTATCATTGATAACACTCCTTTCCCCCTCCTCCCTCTAGTAATTAGAGTGTTGGGCCAGTAACCAAAAGGTTGCTGGATTGAATCCCCTGAGCTGACAAGGTAAAAATCTGTCGTTCTGCCCCTGAGCAAGGCAGTTAAACCTCTGTTCCCCAGGCGCTGAAGACGTGGATGTTAAGGCAGTCCCCCGCACCTCTCTGATTCAGAGGGGTTGGATTAAATGCAGAAGACACATTTCAGTTGAATGCATTCAGTTGTACAACTGACTAGGCATCCTCTCTCCTCCTCCTCCTCTCCCTCCCCCCCTCCTCCTCCTCTCCTCCTTCCCTCCATAAAAGCCGCCTGTAGCCTTTCTAATTCTAAATGGCCTGTGTATTTTGCTTCTAAGTGCTTTGAGATTCTTTGTAATGAAAAATGTTATAAAACCGAAATTATTCTTATTAAAATATGACCGTAGCATTGTCCTGGCTGGTCTAGTTGTAATGCTGCAGCCTCTGGCACACGTCTACATTGTCGGCATGGTTTGGAATCCGGGCCCTTTGACCTCTGTCTATTACCACTGTGATCCTCGCTATCTGTTCAATAAAGTCAGAAAATACCTTCAAAATATATACACATAAAAAAATATGACTGTAGTGTACCTTAAACATTTGCTTGACTTTCTGGCGGGGCAGGTTGACGTTCAGCTTGTGTAGGAGGTGCAGGACCTCGCTGATGCTCAGGCTTCCATCGCCGTTCTTATCCGCCTCCGCAAACGTCTGCTTCAGCCACGTACAAACCAACCAGGGGTTACGGATAGATAACACACACAACAACAAGCCCTGTGAAAACCTACTTAGGTTATACTTTATTTTAAATAGTCCTTTGTGAGAGATCTGTCCCATTAATTATGCACAGGTGGTCACATTGATGCGATTAATCAGTCATTGATTGATCACGTATAGACTGCAACAGAAAGTGTACAGCTAGCGTTTCACAATGTTCAGCATAGGTCGTCTAAGTGCATCTCGGTTCAGAGCCCAAAACAGTCGTGAAACAATGCAAAACCTTCTGTTTCTCTAACACAGCTCTTACTCCCTGCAGCAGAGTCTAATTTTAACACAAGCCGTCTGTGTGCGTCTGACAGAGACAATGTGATAGGAGGTGGAAGCTTTTGGATGTACCTTTCATCAGCACATCAGGCTCGCTGGCATGCCGAAACCGCAGTGTGTGTACGCATGTCTGCGTGTGGGGAGAGAAATAACTTGTGTGTGTGTAAGAGCGAGTGCACTGTGTGCACACCCATGCTTACATCATTATTAATTATCACCAACCGATTCAAGTATAGAAAAGTCCTCACCAAAAATGTAGGGGAGAAGCAGTTCTCCAAACCCACAGTTCGGTACATATTGCGGTTTTGGGGTCATGGTTCATTTCATTTTCAGTACAGCGGGAAAATGACATGCCAACAGTCACTCTAGTTATTTTTCTTTTCATTTTAGAAAAAGTGTTGGTATTCCTGACTCCATATATGATCATGAATCATATAACGCCTGATGAGCTCACCATCAGGAATAACACTTTGGTTTTTCTTGAATGAAAACACACGATTAGTCAACAACACTAAATTAAAAATGCAATATGCGTGTGAAATCCATGGCACAGACATTGTATAGGCCTATGCTATAAGGTTTTCTTACAAAGAGAAAAATATGTGCACTCTCATAAAAGGGGTGTGTCTATCACGGTTCACTTTCATTTCCCCTCTGGGGTAATGTGATGGGCTGTCACTGAAGTAGCTCTGTTGCCCTGGGAGGGCCACACAACGTTGCATTGGCCAATTCATTGACAACTTCGGCTTTAGGGTACTAAATGTTTGCTGAAAACGGGTGTGGGAGGAGGAAGTTCGTAACGTGGTTCGAGCACTTTCACACGAGGTGTTGAAACCCCTTATTCTACTCAACCACCGAGAATGGCCACATATGCGTAGGTATAAAACATATCCATCGCTCTTGTAATTAATTTTGAGTGGGCAGAATCAGCTGTGGAGGGTTGCTTGAATACTGCCCTCCGGTGGTAGGAATACTGAGGTGACGTCAACATGTATTATTATGATTGTTTTAAAGGAATAGCCTGAAATGGTTTTGTCAGCTCAGATTTATTCATTTACACAACGTAGGCATAGCTTATATCACCTAATGTTATTATTATTATAATAATTTTTTATGTATTCATTGGGGGTCACAGTGTGGACCAAACCGAGGTCCCGGTACTGAACGGTTTAGTACGAATACGTGTGCAATTACACCCCTACAACAAAAAAGATATGGTACTTTAATTCCTCTCCTGACCTGAATAGAAATCCAATTGACCTGTGGGTCGTATTCACAAGGCAAGGGAAGAAACCAGGAGGGACCACCTGAACTTGCCCAATTACATGCGCTCCTTTTCTGTTGCAAAGACGTTTTGCTGCAGTGCATGACCCTGACCCTGCTCTCCAATGACTTAAACCCATGCCCAGAAAGAGCCATACATGCACAGGTAAGGATATTGGTCGCGGGTGCGCTGCCTCTTGGCCAGGCTGTCCTCGTCGCTGATGCCTGCCACCAGGTACTTGAGGCCGGTGATCCAGGTGCGTGCTTCCTCGCCCGTACTGGAAACCAAGTCTAGGGACTCCAAGCGCTCTCCATAGTACAGGCTGAAACAGCAGTTGGGATCAAAGCTGCCCTCAGAGTAGCGCTGGAAGATCTCCGACTGCTTACCCTCGCACACCTCTCGGATGGAGTCGATGGAGACTAGGGAGCAAGGAATCAAATGGTTAGTTCACCATCACTCTGAAAAAGTGAAACAAACTCTGACCGTTGAATTTGGGCCTTAACGCCACCATTTTCACACTGCCAACTGGAACACGTTAAAAGACGGGGGAAGTATTCGAGGGAAACCAGAGGCACTTCAAATGTAGCCTATTAAAACTTAGAGAATCAGGAAGTCACTTGATGGAGCAAATCCATTTACATAACCCTTATATTCATATTATATTGAGTTCATTCAATTTGGTGGGATTGGAATTATTTTAACCCGGTTTGGTGTATAACGAGGCTGAAATGCAGCGGGCAGCTAAATCGTTCGAGGCACAGGGAGGGATGGAAGCTTAACTTAGAAGTCTTTATTACGAGACTTAGGCAATATGATATGGCAAAAAAAAATAATTGCTACGATTTAGCTTGCTGTGCCCGGAGAGCTATGTTATTAAGATGAAACTCTTGTGGGATAGTAATGACATTTTACAGGAAATTCATTAACATGTAGCTTCTTTTCTCCAAACAGATTGAAGACTGGAAGGGTGTGTAGACTCACTAGCAACTGTATATGCCCATTCACATTTTTTCTGCCCTAAAATACCATTTAAAAAAAGGGATTCAATTGGGATTTTTTTTTTCCCCCTACAGAGCTACACAACCTACTCCACATTTTCAAAGTGAAAGAAATTAGCAAAAATCTTCCAAATAATAACAAAACAAAAAATGTGTTGATTGCTTATGTCTTCAGACTCCAGAGTTAATACTTTGTGGAATCTGCTTTGAGAGTCGTTACAGCTGTGAATAAGATTCTACCAACCTTTAACAACTGTCAGGGCAACATACAGGTAACTGCCAAAATAATGCAAACACTTGATTAAATGAGGGATAAAAGGTATATTGAAAGCATGTGCTTCCACGCAGGTGTAGTCTTATCCAGAGTGAATTTAAGAAGCAATTAGGGTTAAGTGCCTTGCTCAAGGGCACATCTGATTTGTAACCTAGTCGGATCTGGGATTCGAACCAGCGACCCTTCGGTTACTGGCCCTATGCTCTTAAAATCGCTAGGCTACCTGCTGCCCTAGTTAATTAAGCATTAGCATCCAGCTTAGGATCATGTATAAAAATGCTGGGTAGGCCATTCATTTGGCAACCATGTCTATGCCCCCATCCACAGGGCACGAGTGGTTACTGAATGGTTTGATGAGCATTAAAACAAATAATGTCATATGCCATGACCGTCACAGTCACCCGATCTAAACCCAATTGAACACTTTCTGGAGTGGTGCCTGAGACAGTGTTTTTCACCACCATCAACAAAATGCCAAATTATGGAATTTCTTGTGGAGAATAGTGTCACATACCTCGACTAGAGTTCCAGACACTTGTAGAATCTATACCAAGGGACAAAGAAGCAGGTTCTCTTTTTTTTTGGTACTTTTACCTCTTTTTCATGATATTCAAATTGGTAGTTACAGTCTTGTCCCGGGTCTGTAGTGACACCTCAAGCACTGCGATGCAGTGCCTTAGACCACTGTGCCACTCAGGAGGCCCATTGAAGCTGTTCTGGCTCATGGTTGCCCAACACCCTAGTAAGACACTATGTTGGTGTTTCCTTTATTTTGGCAGTTAACTGTATATCCATCGTTTTTGTCAAAATTGCTCAAGATTAGTCAATTTGGTTGGCAGATTTAAGTCAGGGCTGAGACTGGACCATTCAGGAACACTCAATACTTATTGGAAAGCCATGCGTGTGATTTTTGCATTAAAATTTGTAATTTACCCTCTCAAAAAGGAGAACTATCCCAGGATTAGGTTTTTAGAAGACTACGGCGGGTTTTCCGCTAACATTTAACCTGGGCTTTGCCCCTTTCATATATTTATTTTGATCCTGACATACTTCCCAGGCCCTGCCATTGACAAGCATACCCATAACATGATGCTGCCACAACCACACTTAAAATTCGAGGATTTCACTCCGTGTTGTGTTGTATTGGATTTGACCCAAGCTTGTAGTTTTTTAATTTAGGGCAAAAAGTTCATGTCTTTGCCGTGTTGTCTTGCAGTATTACTTAACGGCCTTGTTGCAAACAGAATGGATGATTTGGAGTGTATTTTTTAAACACAGGATATAAGTTGTGTTGGTTCTACGTAACTATTCTTCATCAGCTTTTCTTATTATTTCCAACATGAGGTATTCTTATGTATAATATATTAGTGTTTGAAACACCAAGTCCAACAACCGAGTCCAAACTTAATTTGATCAATTCCAAAACGTATATTATTCATTAGATCTACTTCATATTTTCGATCAGTTAGTTTCAGTGATCATGTCTTATGTTAAAAAGATGTAGGTCTTCTATTATTTGCCATTTTGACCCACTAGCAGACATTGCTGAGCACAGTGCTCATTCCACTAGTAGTCAATGGAGGTAGAACTACAAGCATTGAATGATGATGTATGTGCTTCTAGCATTGAAGGTTGTGCCCATGACTTTGTTGATGGTGGGAATGGGTTTGGGTCATTGAACGTCAATTTGCCCGACAGTTTTGAAATCCATTCATCATGATCCATTACACCTCATAACGCAACAAACTGCTTAATACATGCTTTTCTTTCTTCAAACATGCTGATAACGTTGAGAAAAAGTATCATAAAGTCAACAAAAAAAATTAAATACCCACAATCCTCTAAAAACAGCCACATGGCAAGTAATTGCAAAAACTTTAAATTTAGAGTAAATATGAAAAATGTGTAAATTAAACAGTATATTAAATAGAATTTACATTTTAGAATGTCATGCTTTAACACAAAAACTAAGGTATTAAGACAAAGTTAAACCATAAACCAGCATTTTTATGTGAAAATCATAGAATTTTTGGGGTCCTATTTGCTAAGTCGCTGAAAATATTTTTTTACAATGCAGATTTCCTTCTTTCACTTTGTCATACAGGCCAGTAATGTAGAGTGCATGCCATGTTGATCCTCTGTATTTTTATGTAATGTGGAAGCAGCACCATGTTATAGGTATGCTTATCACCAGCAGAGATTGGGGAGTTTGTCAGGATCAAAAGAAATATGAAAAGTAGCCGAGCCCAGGTAAAATGTTAGCGGAAAACCCACCGTAGTCCTCTGAAAACCTAACCCCGGGACAGAGTTGTATTTTTCAGCAAGACAATTACACATATATTAATGCAAAATACATACTAATATGGCTTCCCAAGAGGAGTTGAGTGTTCCTGACTGGTCCAGACACAGTCATGACTAAAATGTGCAAAGTTTAAATATTGCTGTCCATCAATGATTCGCAATTAAATTTTCTGAGCTTGAACAATTTTTACAAAAACAATGGATATATGTTGTTCATTCAGGAAAATACTCTATAATTTTCTTTCACTTTGAAAATGAGGAGTAGTGTAGATCTACGGAAAAAAAATCCAATGTAATCCCTTTTATTTTTTGGGGGGGGTGACCATTTTGAGTTCACCTTACGCGGTGACCATTTTGAGTTTACCTCAAGCCCATTCAATTTTCTGACACCTAAAAGGTGAGTAGTGTACAACTTTCACGTTGGCCTGTTTTCAGGAAGATTGACTCAGTCGTAAGTAACCTTTTGGAATGATGATCACCTCATTTGGTTTCTAATTATATATGTATGCATTCTGTCTGGTTCCAAGGAGCTCTCTCCACATCATTCTTCTATATGCCAGCGCCTGTTAAACATGCGTAATCCCCTTGGAAAGACTAACTAGCAGGTCTATAGGTCATCCAACCTGAGAAAAAACAATCAGTCCAAAAGCCTTTGTGGCCTTTGATTCATGCCGGGAAGATAAGACACCAACTTCAATGTCCCCAAGGGAAAAAAATCGGCCTGTACACAAAAGATACTGTATATTATACACTCAACATAATAATAACACTGCACATTACCCAACATACACGTTGTTCCTTTCTCATAATAAAATCCTTAAAGAGATGGGTGGGGCTAATGCTTTAGAGGGTGTGAACAAGGCTGAATGGGTGTAGACAAAGAACAGCTCTCCAGTAGATGTACTAAAACATTCAAGGGACATTTTCTCAAAAGTGGAGTAACAAGTTGATCAACTTTCAAAGCAGAATTGCTTTCCCATTGTTCCTCAACTGCAGTGTATGATACCATTTTGTAGCTCCAAGTCTCTACTTTATCCAATGTAAAAAACACAATTTCAAATGTTGTTGCATACGACCGAAACGAGGTCAGTCACACACACACAACACATTTCCCTTACATTCAGGCAGTGTACGTGTAACTGATGTGAAATGGCTAGTTAGTTAGCGGTGGTGCGCGCTAATAGCGTTTCAATCAGTGACGTCATTCGCTATGAGACTTGAATTAGGGTTTCCCCTTGCGTTGGTTTTTGTGGCACGATGGGTAACGATGCTTCGTGGGGTGTCAGTTGTTGATGTGTGCAAGGGTCCCTGGTTCGAGCCCAGGTTGGGGTGAAGAGAGGGACGGAACCTACACTGTTACATACGCCTTAATGGTAATCAATGAATCTTCAAATAGAATAATACAATAATGTTTGTTGATGCATTTCAGTTAAACTGCATAGACAGAGAGAGTGTTCATTTTAGAAGTCTCAGCTCACTGCACCCCAGTAACCATGGCAGTCTCAGCTCACTGCACCCCAGTAACCATGGCAGTCTCAGCTCACTGCACTGCAGTAATTATGTGTCCTGTACAGGTGAGGCAGTAGAGAAATGGTTATATACTGTATACTGATCAAGAGAAATGGTTATATACTGTGTACTGATCAAGAGAAATGGTTATATACTGTATACTGATCAAGAGAAATGGTTATATACTGTATACTGATCAAGAGAAATGGTTATATACTGTGCCTAGTGACAGACTTCACATCCTTGTACAGTTTTATACATTTTACTGCCTTAGATTCAAATCTGTATTAAATAATACATTTTAAATGTAAAAAAAAAAGAAGCCGTCTTGACAATGTATATTCATTGTTAATTTGTTTCAAGTGAATCCTAAATGATCCCTGTGCTGTTTGGGACTACAGTAATAGGCTTAGTGGGAGAGATGGAAGTGCTGTTTGGGACTACAGTAATAGGCTTAGTGGGAAAGATGGAAGTGCTGTTTGGGACTACAGTAATAGGCTTAGTGGGAGAGATGGAAGTGCTGTTTGGGACTACAGTAATAGGCTTAGTGGGAAAGATGGAAGTGCTGTTTGGGACTACAGTAATAGGCTTAGTGGGAGAGATGGAAGTGCTGTTTGGGACTACAGTAATAGGCTTAGTGGGAGACAGTGTAAAAGGACTTTTGATGTGAGACAGTGTAAAAGGACTTTTACGTTGATATGTATACCAAACCAACCGCGGAAATCATTCATTCCTTTTAATTCCAGGGCAATACAGAAGTAGGGAAGTAAAATGTAAGACACTGGATGAGGATCAGTCAGTTAGCCAAAGAGATTTACTCTTAGACTTGTTATTCAAGCACAATTAAAACAGATAAGTCTCAACTCCTGTTAATTCCCAGTCTAAGCAGGTCAGCCATTCAGTCAGTAAACGAGACAGCAAAACCACTCACTCTTGGCCTTCTCGTTCTTGCGCGAGGGCCGCCAGCGGATGCAGGACTTGTGTTGGTCCAGGTAAAAGTAGCGCACCAGTCCTCTGGACCCGCCGCGGAGCTTCACCATCTGGGTCCCTGTCTGCATGGAGCTCATGCATTTCTCCACTGGAGAGAGAAACACAGAGAGATGGGGGGGGGGTTAGAGTATGAGAGAGCTGTTACATGAGTCGTTGTTCCTGCATGTGTATGACGTGTGTCGAGCACTTTCGTGTGAGTGAGTGTGCGCGTTCATTTGAGAGTCTCTCTGAGATAATGAGGGATACCATGCATTTGCATTGGAGTAGGTATGTTGTCGAGCACCAATTAAATAATTCCAGTCTGGAGCTCAAGCAGATAAACATTTACTCACATAAACACGCACAGTCGTCTCGCTCGCACACACGGTCTCACTCGCACACACACAAACACACAGGAATATGGCTGTCATAGCCAGTTTTTTTGCTTGGTAGGAGTGAATGAGTAGACTTCTCCCCAAAATACCCTTAACCAGAAACATAGTGCAGTTCACAGCACGTTAAAGGGGAAATTAACCAGAAACATAGTGCAGTTCACAGCATGTTAAAGGGGAAATTAACCAGAAACATAGTGCAGTTCACAGCACGTTAAAGGGGAAAACATGGACCAGTTGTTGTTAGCTAATGGAATCCATCGGTTTGTGTAGGATCCAGTGTTGAAGACAGGTGTCGAGGCCAGAGCGCTTGTTAAACACCGAACATACTTCAAGAGGAAAATGGGTAACACTGATAGAGACACTTCATGTAAAGAGAGAGGTACCAAAATATCACTCCCAAATTCAGTGCATTATTTTGGTTTCAGTTTGACAGCTCCTTCACAGGTAGCCCAGTTAATGGCATCCATATTAAGCTGGTGCTGTGCCACATTTCTAGGCCTACACAGCCCTTGGCTAAGGCGGAGGTTTCCAATTACAGATTCTCAACTGTCAGGTGTCAAATCACATCATATTGATCAATCAAATCCCATTGATCAAATCACAACATAATTTAATAATATATTACCATTGGTTACCAATCATAAACATCTTCATTGACATTTGCTTAGGAGTCGAGGGTAAAACAGAAATGGCCAACTCTCCAACTTGATCTATAACCAGGGTGTGTAATATATATATATATATATATATATATGTGTGTGTGTGTGTGTGTGTGGGCGTGGGGTATAAGTAATAGACATCCCACTGATGAATTGCTCTAATTGGCCATTGATTTGGCTTCCCTGGGCTCTCATCGGGCAATAGTGAGAATGGGCACCCGGGGCCCAGGTTAATTCAGTCCCGAACCCCAAACAGCCCATTTCCTCTAGGGCATAACGCAGGACACAAGCCGGATCGCTACTTACTTCAAAGTGCTTTACCAATTACTGCTCCGTAGATGCTAATGATACAGGCTACAGTGTATGGCACTATACCATTAACCTCACGTGCCAGCAATAAGCTGAACAAGACCCTACTATTCTGTGTATTTAACCCAGAAAATACAGTCATATGGCCAACTCTCTCTCTACTGCTGTAGGTGGGGCTAACTGAGATCAACAGATTAGACTGTGGGAAGTCTATAGAGATGAGAACATTGAGAAACACTTCTATCAGGCATTACATCAGCTAAGACTCCAGGTGTTCTTCTGACTTGTGTCTTTGTGTTTTTATTGCCCAGTCTGTCTGCTGCCAGTGAAAACCGTTGTGTCCTCCCCTCCAGGGATCAATAAAGTTTCAATCATTTCATTCGCTGTACATGGATAGAAGAACATTTTAAATACTAGTTCCAACTAGACCTGGATATATCAACAACAACAACAAGTAAACACGCCGGGCTATGCAAACAATACAACACCTTTATTATTGTGGGTGTTCATATTATTCCAATGTCAGGCTATTTAAGAAAAATAGAAACAGACCACCCATTGACCTTAATTGGAATTCCCATTCTAGTCCTTCTATTTCTATAGTGTATTCATGGCAGCCTAGTGGTTAGAGCGTTGGGCCAGTAAAATAAAGGTTGCTGGATCAAATCCCTGAGCTGACAAGGTAAAAATCTGTCATTCTGCCCCTGAGTAAGGCAGTTAACCCACTGTTCCCCGGGTGCCGAAGACGGAGATGTTGATTAAGGCAGCCCCGCACCTTTCTGATTCAGAGGAGTTGGGTTAAATGCGGAAGACACATTTCAGTTGAATGCATTCAGTTGGACAACTGACTAGGTATCCCCTTTTCCCTTATGTGCAAGTGGTTGAGCCAAGCAGAGCTCTTTATTGGCAGGACCTCTGACTGACCTGTGGGTTACCATGGCGCCAACCCAGAAACAAAAATAACAGACGGCAAGAGGGAGGATCCTCTCTCTCTCACACTCTGAGCTTGATCAATACCGTCACTCTGCTGCACACTACCCATAGGCTACCAGTGCTCACTCATCTACACACACACACACACATCACCAGCAGAGCATGAATAATAAAATAGGCCTGTATTCCCCCCTGTCCCAGTCTGAACTGTGTCTGCCTCTTCAGCTCTGAATGTGTCCAGAACAGTTCCACATTTAATAAGGAAGGCCGTCTCCTTCCAACCTTTCTGGAAGTCCTTGACCAACATCTGCTGCCATCACTACCATCACAGCCCTCTGGAAGACCAACATCTGCTGCAGTGCTACCATCACAGCCCCCTGGTGAAGACCAACATCTGCTGCAGTGCTACCATCACAGCCCCCTGGTGAAGACCAACATCTGCTGCAGTGCTACCATCACAGCCCCCTGGTGAAGACCAACATCTGCTGCAGTGCTACCATCACAGCCCCCTGGTGAAGACCAACATCTGCTGCAGTGCTACCATCACAGCCCCCTGGTGAAGACCAACATCTGCTGCAGTGCTACCATCACAGCCCCCTGGTGAAGACCAACATCTGCTGCAGTGCTACCATCACAGCCCCCTGGTGAAGACCAACATCTGCTGCAGTGCTACCATCACAGCCCTCTGGTGAAGACCATCATCTGCTGCAGTGCTACCATCACAGCCCCCTGGTGAAGACCAACATCTGCTGCAGTGCTACCATCACAGCCCTCTGGAAGAACAACATCTGCTGCAGTGCTACCATCACAGCCCCAGCCCTCTGGTGAAGACCAACATCTGCTGCAGTGCTACCATCACAGCCCTCTGGTGAAGACCAACATCTGCTGCAGTGCTACCATCACAGCCCTCTGGAAGAACAACATCTGCTGCAGTGCTACCATCACAGCCCCAGCCCTCTGGTGAAGACCAACATCTGCTGCAGTGCTACCATCACAGCCCTCTGGCGAAGACCACCATCTGCTGCAGTGCTACCATCACAGCCCTCTGGTGAAGACCACCATCTGCTGCAGTGCTACCATCACAGCCCTCTGGAAGAACAACACTGCATCACAGACTGCATCCATCCCTCAACACCCTGCCTTCATCTTAGCTCTTCATATCCCCTGATACAGGTAGCTACTCCAGGACAGACAGAATCTATGCTACTGTGTGTGTGTGTGTGTGTGTGTGTGTGTGTGTGTGTGTGTGTGTGTGTGTGTGTGTGTGTGTGTGTGTGTGTGTGTGTTAGAAGTCGACAACCCCAGTGGTGCCCCATGATTCCCCTGCAGATGGATTAATTAAGTCAGCTGAGAAGAGTGGAGGGGGGAGAGAGGGTTAGAGAGAGGGGGAGAGAGGGGTGAGGGTTAGAGAGAGGGGGTTAGATAAATTGGTAGAGAGGGGTAAATTAGCAGAGCAGAAAGCCCTCTCCGCCCACTGCCGTCATGATGCCCATGTTGGATTTTTAAGAGGCAGACTAATTTATAAATCTGATCTAACGAAACTCTTTAAAGTGAGCCACATTCTGATTGCACTGTACAGAACAGCATACAAAAATAGGAGAGAGGAAGGGGAGACAAAGATGGCTGAGACGATGCCGTCAAGGAGTTATGATAGAAGGAAATACCGCCGGTATGGGCAGATGGAATGTGTCAATAAATTGGTTGTTGGGTCATCCACAGTCTACTGTAAAGTGCACAGAACACCACATCATTCTACTTGGCTGGGGTCACTTCAGTTCAATTCAATTCCTTTGTTGACTTGGACATGGGATTTCTCCATTGGAATGCGATTCAATTGTATCCAGTGCAATTGGCTGGAATTGACCCCACCCTGATATTCTGCAATGGGAAAAAGAATACTGCATGTTTTTCCAAAGTGGCTATGACCCACCTCAAAACATCAAGGCTATTCACAGCTCATGGAAGCCTGAACAATCAAAGGTCTTGTAATCAATTAGGCAATAGTCCAGAGGGACTCCTCCATTTACATTTTAGTCATTTAGCAGACACTCTTATCCAGAGCGACTTACAGTAGTGAATGCATACATTTCATACATTTGTTTTTCATACTGGTCCCCCGTGGGAATCGAACCCACAACCCTGGCGTTGCAAACACCATGCTCTATGAACTGAGCCACACGGGACAGAGGGACTTCTCCAGGACTCCTCCAGGGGGACTTCTCCAGGACTCCTCCAGAGGGACTCCTCCAGAGGGACTCCTCCAGAGGGACTCCTCCAGAGGGACTCCAGAGGGACTTCTCCAGGACTCCTCCAGAGGGACTTCTCCAGGACTCCTCCAGAGGGACTTCTCCAGGACTCCTCCAGAGGGACTTCTCTTGCTCTTTCCCTCTTGGAGTTATGCAGCAGCTCTAAGAAGCAGCAGCTGGTGGATTTGCTGCTAGTGGAGCAATTATGGACAAACTCGTCTACCTGGGTTAGATACACATAAAGGAGGACGATAACATCAAGGAACCTGTAGGAAACGTTGCACAATGCAACTCCACTGCACAGAAGCACTGTAGGTAAGAACTGGGAGGTGTTTTAAAAAGAAGTTAAGGAAAATAAAACGTGTTCTAGCTGTGTGTAAAATGCAGGGTTTCTCCAGCCATCCCTCTTGGGAACACACAGGGGGCGCACATTTTGGTTTCAGCTTAATGATTCAGGTGGGTAGAATCAAAATGTGCCCCTCCCAACAACAAAACAATTGTCCCTCAGGAATGTATTGTAAAACACTGGTGACAAATGAAGGTTGAGGTGAGATGCTCCTGCTAAGAGATAACAGGCAGGTACAGTGTGGCAGAGAAATACTGCAGTAGTACTGTAGCAAAGACTTCCTCTAACAGGCGGAGTTAAACCTCAGGGGTCGCCCAGCGACTGGCCACTCCAAACTAACCCTTTATTGGGTAAGAGGTCACCCAGCGACTGGCCACTCCAAACTAACCCTTTATTGGGTAAGAGGTCGCCCAGCGACTGGCCACTCCAAACTAACCCTTTATTGGGTAAGAGGTCACCCAGCGACTGGCCACTCCAAACTAACCCTTTATTGGGTAAGAGGTCGCCCAGCGACTGGCCACTCCAAACTAACCCTTTATTGGGTCCAGAGCTGTTGCTATGGAAACACACTCAGGGTTATACAGTACAAGGAGAAGAGGACAGCAGCATAGACTAGTGATAGAAATACAGTCTCATGTCATGACTGTGCTTGATGAGCCTACTTTACAGTGATAGAAATACAGTCTCTGTGCTTGATGAGCCTACTTTACAGTGATAGAAATACAGTCTCTGTGCTTGATGAGCCTACTTTACAGTGATAGAAATACAGTCTCTGTGCTTGATGAGCCTACTTTACAGTGATAGAAATACAGTCTCTGTGCTTGATGAGCCTACTTTACAGTGATACAAATACAGTCTCTGTGCTTGATGAGCCTACTTTACAGTGATAGAAATACAGTCTCATGTCATGACTGGGCTTGATGAGCCTACTTTACAGTGATAGAAATACAGTCTCTGTGCTTGATGAGCCTACTTTACAGTGATAGAAATACAGTCTCTGTGCTTGATGAGCCTACTTTACAGTGATAGAAATACAGTCTCTGTGCTTGATGAGCCTGCTGTATACAGAGGACAGCCAACAACGAAATGGCACCGCGGCCCAGAAAACTTGGAACAACTACTGAAATTAAACAGATCAATTGTTATGGTATTATCCCTACAGTAACCATTTAACACGCATATTTGTCTTAATTTCTTTGATTGCAATTACTGGAGAATGTCAGAATCACACATGTACAACGTACAAGTGGAACAACGTGCCAGAGAAGAAGGAAAACAATCAAATCTGAGGGGGAGAAATCACTTTATGTCAAAAAGGTCTGATTTAAAATACACAAGTGGTTTGTTTGTTTCACCTTCATCCAAACAGCAACGTAAAAGCTACTGAGATTCTACAGATATTTTTTTATGACAAAAAAAATGTAAAAAATAAACTGCTCGCTTGAAAACGAATCAAATTAATTACATTGATCGTCAACAACAATAAAACAATTACAAAGACAAAAATAACAAACATTTTTTTTGTGGTGACTCTACATGATTATAGTGAAACACATTACCCCTTGACCTTGATTGGTAACAACACTCAGACTACTACTTACCGTGTGAGGGCTTAACAGCTATTTACGTGGTTACAATAGAAGCCAGACAACAGGTGACGGACACATTGACACATTTTCCGCCAGGAGGCAGCTGAGAGTGAGGTCAGAGGTCAGCTGGTGTCAACCTTAATGCTGTTAAAGAAACCATAGTGACGGTTGTCTGGTGCCCCAGAGGGAGTGCAGTCTGGGTGGAAGAAGAGCCCAGGACAGCTGGTGCCCCAGAGGGAGTGCAGTCTGGGTGGAAGATGAGCCCAGGACAGCTGGTGCCCCAGAGGGAGTGCAGTCTGGGTGGAAGACGAGCCCAGGACAGCTGGTGCCCCAGAGGGAGTGCAGTCTGGGTGGAAGAAGAGCCCAGGACAGCTGGTGCCCCAGAGGAAAGTGCAGTCTGGGTGGAAGACGAGCCCAGGACAGCTGGTGCCCCAGAGGGAGTGCAGTCTGGGTGGAAGAAGAGCCCAGGAGAGCCAAAGGGGTGGAGTCATGTTGTCCTTAGTGCACTCTGTCAGAGCAGACTAGAGCACTAGGCTAAACTCGAGGGGATTGCCTGGAGTCCATATGTCACACACACACACACACACACACACACACACACACACACACACACACACACACACACACACACAGGTGTCTGTCGCTGAAGTTAAAAGTAGAAACCAATAACAAGGCTCATAGGAGAAGTTGTTCCATCACAGTCCCTCTGACCCACTCACTACAGTCACCTGGTAGAGCAGTGTTTGAACCTAGTACCATGTCTCACCAGGGCTGCATAGCAAATAAGTCATGTGCCAACAACATCTAGTACCACAATCCTGAGACACACGCAGAACTAAGTTCCCCATTCGGTTTCAACAACAAATGTCCTCCAGGACACTAGCTACTGTATCATCCATCCATCCTTACCCATGTCTCCCAGCCTCCACTTGGAGAAGGACAATATGCTGCTGCCAATCCAGAAGAGCTCTTCCACCAGGCGGGACGAGGCGGCATGCTGCTGGCTCTTACACACAACTGTCTCCTTCACGCCCCTCTGGACGAGGGCCTGGTCCGTAGTTGGGCATGGCTCCTGGGCCGCCACCGCAGACCGCATTAGCACAGAGGACACGGGAAAGAGGCCGCGCGTCATCACTGAGTCGCTCATGGCTGAAGGATGGCGGGTACCCGCCACCGGTTCACCGTTTGCATCTCTCAATGCGAGATTGGATGCCTCCGGCTACATTCACTCAGGTAGAGTTAGGTCTATGTTCCGTCTGGCTGGCAAAGCCAACGGAAATACAACAAGGACAAATAAAGGATTGACCGAGGTCAAAATGAGGGAAAATGTTTTGTTATGATTTGCATGTATGTATGCTTCTATTGTCCTTGTAGAGTTCATTAGTTTACAGCCACTGTTTCCTTGGTATAGTTCATTAGTTGACAGCCACTGTTTCCTTGGTATAGTTCATTAGTTGACAGCCACTGTTTCCTTGGTATAGTTCATGAGTTTACAGCCACTGTTTCCTTGGTATAGTTCATTAGTTGACAGCCACTGTTTCCTTGGTATAGTTCATTAGTTTACAGCCACTGTTTCCTTGGTATAGTTCATTAGTTTACAGCCACTGTTTCCTTGGTATAGTTCATTAGTTTACAGCCACTGTTTCCTTGGTATAGTTCATTAGTTTACAGCCACTGTTTCCTTGGTATAGTTCATTAGTTTACAGCCACTGTTTCCTTGGTATAGTTCATTAGTTTACAGCCACTGTTTCCTTGGTATAGTTCATGAGTTTACAGCTACTGTTTCCTTGTTATAGTTCATTAGTTTACAGGCACTGTTTCCTTGGTATAGTTCATGAGTTTACAGCCACTGTTTCCTTGGTATAGTTCATGAGTTTACAGCCACTGTTTCCTTGGTATAGTTCATTAGTTTACAGCCACTGTTTCCTTGGTATAGTTCATGAGTTTACAGCCACTGTTTCCTTGGTATAGTTCATGAGTTTACAGCCACTGTTTCCTTGGTATAGTTCATTAGTTTACAGCCACTGTTTCCTTGGTATAGTTCATGAGTTTACAGCTACTGTTTCCTTGTTATAGTTCATGAGTTTACAGCCCCTGTTTCCTTGGTATAGTTCATGAGTTTACAGCCACTGTTTCCTTGGTATAGTTCATTAGTTTACAGCTACTGTTTCCTTGGTATAGTTCATTAGTTTACAGCCACTGTTTCCTTGGTAGACTGCAGAGACTTTAGTAAATCACAATATCTGCTAAACAGCCTTTTTAGTAGCCAGCGCTCCTACTGTCCAAGTGATAAACAGGCAATAAGCAGAAGACCTCTTATTTTCCTCTCAGCTTCTCGTCAATATCCCTCCATCTCGGATGACAACAAGGTGCACCTGCATCTTGTTGTGCACAAGGTGCACCTGCACCTGCAGCGAGACTGGGGTTGTGCCATTATATCTCATTTGTTTCTTCAGCTGGGCTTCAAAAGGCTGCCTCTCAGACGAGGGAGAAGGGAGATGCGGGTGCAGCAGTAGTGAGAGAAAGAGAGATTGCCAACTACAAACTGTGCGACATCTCTCTAATCCAGGTCTGAGGGATTTACTTAACGTGTGGCGAGAAAGAGAAAATGGGGGAGAAAGAGAGAGCGAGAGAGACGCAGAGAATGAACAAAGCACCCTAATAGAGATGTAAAAAGTATTGATTTTCCTGCGCACCAATTAAAATGTCTTATTCATCCCTGAAAGTGTCTCCTGTGGGGCTATCAGAGGGAATCAAAGTGACGACACTCGCACACTAACACACTTCCTCCAGTCGAGGGGAGACAAACACTCCTTTTAACTCTCTCGCTGTCTCTCTCGCTCTCTCAGAGTAAGGCAGTGGTATACAGGATCATTATTACAGCTAAATCTCCAGTTACCTTCAATGGAGGGGACTACCTGTATAAACACCTTGCGTCCCGTTTTGAACCCCCCCCCCCTCCAAAATATCAATTTAATGGCCTACTAAAATTAGCGTACAAAGACATGATAGAATACTAGTATGCATCTTCAGCAGAGGTGCTTATGAAATGACTTGAAAGATGCTATATCTTGCGGGAAGAGAGGTTACAAAGCCTTACATCTGACACGGCAACAACGCTTAGTGAGAAACACAGAAGACAAACAGTAGATTATTGAAGTGATATCGTGTATTCAAAATGCCTCCGTTAAATCTTCAACCAGCAGTCAGTGTAATTAATTAGGGTGATTACAAGTGTGTGTGTGTGTGTGGGGGGGGGGCTTGGTCTCTGTGCACACACTTTAACATCTCCTCCTATCAGGGTGCTCGAGGACATGTTCCCATGCATTACGTCTAGATAGAGCAGCATATATAGTATTTTTCTATTGCAATGTTATCTTTTGCAATTTTCTCAGCACAAAAGCTGACATAAAATTGAATACACAACACATACTCAACTATTAAATAACAAACAAAACTGATTGCCTTCATAATATAGACTGACTATTAAAAAAGTGGATTTTAATTTGCATGTATAGTAAGTAGCTTTCCATGAGCCTTGGCTTGTGCGAGTCAGATAGGCTCCTATGAGCCAATCTCCTGTTTATGTAGCATGAGGCAGCTTGATGTACCAGTACACTCCCTAAATAAGACACTAGCTTATCACAGGGCCTTATCCCCCCAATATATCTATCTTGGCCAATGTACTAGTTTCACTGGCCAATGAAGTTTCTCTGGCCAGAACATCCTTTGGGGGGCTTCAATGTAGAGCCACAGAGTCATAAGCCTTCAGAAAGAGTGTATTATAATCTCATCAATGATAGGTCTACAGTAAGAGAAAGCCAGGGGGTCATTGCCATTGCATCAACTCGCTATAAGGGGCACTTCAATTACAACTTAACAGCCAGCCAGGGGTGGGCAGGCCAGTAAACTGCCCTGGGGCAGCATGCCAGCTATAGACATATTCAATATGGTGCCAGCTCACTGCCAAACTAAAGACTGCCGCCAGGACCATTATTTCCCAGTTGCTGTGACACAATATAACAATGCATATCTTGTTGAGAATAGTGAATGTAGTTCAATGATAACCTGAATACAACGTATTCTACACCTACAACTTTAAGTGTAATCCAGAAGGCTACAACTGATAACAACAAACAAAGGGCAGCTCATTTAGTATTTACAAGACAAATTGGAATTAACATATTGGCTTTCTCTTGAAAAAAACATTTTAAGGGAAATTGTGTTTTACCTGTCATGTATTTTGGAGAGTGATATAGTAGACTAATAATGTACATCTGCAAATAGCCCACAGCTTTGCCCTGTTGCGCAGTATAAACTGCATTTTGAAGTATACAGTATGACTCAACTTGGAGTAAAACAACACATTACAATAGTCAACTTCTGATGTTTTGATGGTTCGCCTGTTTCCCAAACAAACGTTGGTGAAGCTGCACTTTAAATTTGAATTGAATGACAACCAACAAAAACATGAAAAAATGATATATAAATACCATGAATTAACGTTAACTCACCTTGGCCTTTTGGTCGATTTCGACGCGTTGGTTTTACGGCTGAGCCTTTGGGACATTTTATCCAACTGACTGAAAATAGGTGGTCATCCAATTTAAGGTAGCGTCTTTTCCCCTTGGACCAAGTCGCACAAATACGACATTTCAATGGCTTATCATTGAAGTACCACTGAGAGTCTGGTTCTTGGCAACTTGAACCCTTTGACATAATTATGTCTCAAGTCAAGTGACTGGGAAATTGATAATGCAATCACTATCCCACACAAAGAATGTCCCCTAGAGGGGAAAAACTTTCCTAATTGCAGCTCAAGAACGGCAACAAGGGCAATACGAAGGTTATATAATGTAAACGGTGACAAACAATGCGACACAACTTGTTGTGGAAATCGCGCCGTTTTCAATCAAGTAAAGCTCGAAACACCAGACTACGTATCCTTATTTGACATTGTTATATTCCTACACTGTCACTTGACCCAAAAACGTGTTATAGCGTACTTTGTGAATTTATTAAAACAGTAAATAAAACCCCCAACACAAACCGAAAATGGCTCATAGTGTTTAACTATCCCTAGCAGCTATCCACAGACTGTCCCTCTCCAAAGGCAGGTTAATCACACGCAGGAGATAGGAGACGTGTGTAGGAAACAGAACAAAACAGAGCTCCTGTAATTTATCCTGAAGGATGGGAGGCAGAGTGGATGCTTCAGTGACCCTCACGCTGAAACGGCGGGAAGCCTCCCCGCAGGCCCCTTGGGGGAATGGAGTGACCCACTGAAGCAAGTTTGCAGTATACACCACCTCTAAAAGTGAAATCTCTCGCTGTGCTTTGACACAATTTCATCATTTGGGCATGATAGTAAGGTTATGGTCTCCAAACCACCTATTCGCAGATATGTCTACATGTGTCATCTAATTAATAATAACGGAAAGGTTGCTGGATCGAATCGCTGGTTCGAATCCCAGAGTCGACTAGGTGAAAAATCTGTCGATATGCCCTTGAGCAAGGCACTTAACCCTAATTACTCCTGTAAATCACTCTGGATAAAACCGACTAAAATGTCAAATGTAAAATATGATTGTTTACCCGCATAGGCTACGTCACACTTATAAGATAAATAAGCAATACTTAGTATTGTATAGGCACACTGTAGTAGGAATCATTTCAGAACCATGGCTAGCGCAACAGCAGCATCCAGCTTGTGTTCCTTCCCATGTTTCCTTTTCAAAAGACAGATCGCCATCTAACCAAATCAGCCCTCGTGGCCTTTTGCATCCACCCCAATGGTCCAAATGTGGAACCCGTACCCTTGCCAATATCATGGACAGTAACGGGTTGAGAACATCCCAAGATTTGAAAGACACATACACACCAGGCAACTCCTCTTTTTTATATTTACAATTTAGTTAGGTCAGCTCAGCTGGCCCATGGAGTCCCTCGGGAAACCTAACTACCAAACCATCCAATGATAAGATGTATAAATTAATGATCTGGCCTTCCCGAGAGGACAGATCTCTTTGATAAATAAACAACTCTTGGAAATCGCATTCTGTGCTAACCATAAATAAAAACGTATGGTCCACAGATATATGTGAATCTGAACAACCCTTTAACTGGAACAGAATATGGAAACATATGACCTTGGCATCCCATATTCTGAAACATCAAATGATATGTTTTAAGTTGGTTGACAGGCTGTATTTAACACCAAGGAAACATTTTATGATGAAATTGGCCCTGAACTGTTTACTGTGTACCCTACATTTGATGGGCAACCTCGGTTGCTGGGTGGAATGTGGAGGGGTGGGAGGGAGGCATGCTTTCTTCGGGTCGGGTGGGGGGGGGGGCTCAGTTTCCACCTCATTTTGTGGGCAGTGTGCACATAGCCTGTCTTCTCTTGAGAGCCAGGTCTGCCTATGGCGGCCTTTCTCAATAGCAAGGATATGCTCACTGAGTCTGTACATAGTCAAAGCTTTCCTTAAGTTTGGGTCAGTCACAGTGGTCAGGTATTCTGCCACTGTGTACTCTCTGTTTAGGGCCAAATAGCATTCTAGTTTGCTCTTTTATTTTGTTCATTCTTTCCAATGTGTCAAGTAAGTATCTTTTTCTTTTCTCATGATTTGGTTGGGTCTAATTGTGTTGCTGTCTTGGGGCTCTGTGGGGTCTGTTTGTGTTTGTGAACAGCTTGCTTAGGGGACTCCTCTCCAGGTTCATCTCTCTGTAGGTGATGGCTATGTTATGGAAGGTTTGGGAATCACTTCCATTTAGGTGGTTGTAGAATTTTACGTCTCTTTTCTGGATTTTGATAATTAGAGGGTATCGACCTAATTCGGCTCTGCATGCATTATTTGGTGTTTTACGTTGTACACAGAGGATATTTTTACAGAATTCTCAGTTTGGTGTTTGTCCCATTTTGTGAATTCTTGGTTGGTGAGCGGACCCCAGACCTCACAACCATAAAGGGCAATGGGTTCTATAACTGATTCAAGTATTTTTAGCCAGATCCTAATGGAATGTCGAATTTTCTGTTCCTTTTGATGGCATAGAAGGCCCTTCTTGCCTTGTCTCTCAGATCGTTCACAGCTTTGCGGAGGTTACCTGTGGCGCTGATGTTTAGGACAAGGTATGTATAGTTTTTTGTGTGCTCTACGGCAACGGTGTCTAGATGGAATTTGTATTTGTTGTCCTGGCGACTGGACCTTTTTTGGAACACCATTATTTTGGTCTTGCTGATATTTACTGTCAGGGCCCAGGTCTGGCAGAATCTGTGCAGAAGATCTAGGTGCTGCTGTAGGCACTCCTTGGTTGGGGACAGATCTAGGTGCTGATGTAGGCCCTCCTTGGTTGGGGACAGATCTAGGTGCTGCTGTAGGCCCTCCTTGGTTGGTGACAGAACCACCAGATCATCAGCAAAGAGTAGACATTTGTCTTCAGATTCTAGTATGGTGAGGCCGGGTGCTGCAGATTGTTCTAGTGCCCTCGCCAATTCATTGATATTGTATATGTTGAAGAGGGTGGAGCTAAAGCTGCATCCCTGTCTCACCCCACGGCCATGTGGAAAGAAACGTGTGTGTTTTTTGCCCATTTTAACCGCAGACTTATTGTTTGTGTACATGGATTTTATAATGTCATATGTTTTTCCCCCAACACCACTTTCCATTCATTTGTATAGCAGACCCTCATGCCAAATTGAGTCGAAGGCTTTTTTGCCTTTGTTTTGGTTTGTTTGTTTGTCAATTAGCGTGTGCAGGGTGAATATGTGGTTTCTCTCTCTCTCTCTGGTGTGTGTGTATGAGGGAGAGAGAGAAAGAGAGAGAGAGAGAGAGAGAGAGAGAGAGAGAGAGAGAGAGAGAGAGAGAGAGAGAGGAGAGAGAGAGAGAGAGAGAGAGAGAGAGAGAGAGAGAGAGAGAGAGAGAGAGAATGTCAGTTTCTCTGCTACATCATACAATATCTGTCTAGTTGTTATCCCAGCCCTGGAACAAACGGTTTCATACAACCCCTTAAGGTGGGTCTTGACAGCCACACACCATCCGCAGTGTGCAGATTGAGGAAAACAAAGCATCTCTCACTGGGGGAATCTGGACACGTACCGCTTGTTGGATGGAAAATAATCCATAACTGATCCACTGCATTCCTTTCATGCAAGCTACAGTACAACTATACTCCTACCGCCTCCGTGATCTTGTAGCATTGGCCAGTGTTTCTCAGTCCTTTCCTGGGGGCGCCATTTTGGTTCTAACCCAGTTCTACCACATCCTATTCCTGAGGGCACCATTTTGTTTCTAGCCCAGTACTACCACATCCTATCCCTGAGGGCACCATTTTGTTTCTAGCCCAGTACTACCAGATCCAATTCCTGAGGGCACCATTTTGTTTCTAGCCCAGTACTACCAGATCCAATTCCTGAGGGCACCATTTTGGTTCTAGCCCAGTACTACCACATCCTATTCCTGAGGGCACCATTTTGTTTCTAGCCCAGTACTACCACATCGTATTCAACATTTTAAATCACCCTGATTTATTGAAACAGGCGTGTTAGTGCTGGGCTATAACACATTTCCCCAAGAGAGCTACTTTGAGAAGTGGATTGAGATGCACTGACATCAGCACTCACTCAGACGTTCCAGAAGACGATCATACTAAAGACTCTCTTTCGTAACTTCAACACATTCGCTCCCCATTCCATCTTCCAATTACACGAGGTTACGAGTGCCACCCAAAACAAACAAAAGAGGAGCACAAGGTGACTAGAGAAATGAACTGCCTCAATAAAACATGAGTATCCCCCGATATCGAGGCGGTCGGACTTGGTGAGGCGGCGCTGAGAGTGACCTGGAGATATCATTAAGTCGTACCAAACCAGCCTGAGGCGGCGGAGAATAAAACCAATCCATCAACCACCTGTCAATAGAATTAAGACTGAGGAAATGTTTATATTTTACACCGGGGTGCTGCATTGTTGAAATTAAATACTGGCGTTACTGTACAGATGTCGGATCTTAACTTGATCACTCTTTTCTTTGGCTGAGAATTTTCCGGATTCATCAGGAAATTCAAATGAGCCTTGTGATTGGCTAAACATTTACAGTTGTCTTTCTCTCCGTTTGCGGGGCAGTCGAATCATTGAGACCAGGGCTCACAATCTTAAGAGAATGTTGTCTCTCGCTCGCTCAAACGCTACAGACTAAGGTCCTATTACTACAACATTCAAATGTACAAAACATTTATTTGAAATGCAGCCATACACATCAACAACCGTGGCTTGATATAGCTTAATAACACAATATAGATACGGGTGTCTACTAGGCTATGACATACAAAAGTGTCGTGTATCTTAAGGTTATGAATGAACTGTCAACATGTTGTTTAATTGTGTCTTGGGGTGGTCTAGCGATTCTGCCTTCAGGCCTACCGTTTTGGCGTGAGTTCGATTTCAGCACAAGACCTTCTGGCAGAAATAATGCAATCTCC